>NC_137816.1:24193238-24305738 GCF_963921795.1 Nannobrachium achirus | reverse complement strand
CCCCACAACCTCAAAGTTCATAGATTCTGTATAGTTTCATTGTTTGACAGCATAATCATCAGTGTATTTTGGATTCATGTCAATTTGTGTTTCAGATATGTAACTACTTGAACTGTCAATACTTAACTTGACCTTTCACTCTGTACTTAATCTGCTCCTTTTCCTCTCTACACCAAAGCTCTTTGACGAAAATAGCCGATCTACAAGCTCACAACGCCTCGCGCTGCGAGGCGTTGTGAGCTTGTAGATCTGCTATTTTTGGCTAAAGTTCTCGGAATATGGATGCTAGGGTTCAAGTGGTTAATATAAAAAAGGAGAAAAAAAGGTTTCTATCACACAAAGATTTGGAGGACCCCCTGCAGTAACTCTGAGGACCCCCTAGGGGTTCCAGACCCCCTGTTGAAGACCCCTGCTTTACTGTATGTGTGCTTACAGGACCAGTGGTGATGCAGGGTACCGCGAGGTGCGGCTGAAGATCATATCCTAGTGGTTCGGCAGGTCAATACAGCACTTTAGTCAAAGTATCACCGGGTTTGATCCCAGCAATCCCGCTGCCACGTATGTGTCCCATCAACAACCAGAAGTACCCATCAGAGTGTCTGAAGTTTAAGAGGCCGACCTACGGTCGCGGTTCGCTCGCTGCGATCCACTCTCTCGATAAGAGCATCAGCCTCCATTCTCGTAGACGCCTCTGCCGGTGTTGTCCGCGTGGTGGTTGTCTGGGCCGATGTTCACACCTGAGACCGCGGCGCTTCAAGCCGTGTCGGCGTGGAATTCCTAATGGAGCGGCTAGACTGATGATGCTGACAGCCGGCCACCCACACTCTGCTGCATTTGATTCTATCATCCACTCCCTCCTCTGAGGGGTCGGGCCTTGTTTATCAGAGAAATTACCTAAAGTGCCTCTTATTTCATCATCCCGTGTGTCAGCATATGCCATTCTTTTAATGTATACACCCCGTCCGCCACCACCAAAATAATCTCCCCCACCATGAAAAATCATTGTTTGGTCGCCGAGGCCAGGTGCACAATCATTAACCTGAAGCCGTGGTTTGGAGAGCAAGGTCATTACAACGCGCTACAGCAACCGTTTGACTGAGAGCGTCTTTTGTTACTTGACCTCTCCTTTATTACACTATCTTCACAGACACAGGCAACGCATCGATAAACTCATTTCCTCCTAACCTATGGGCAGCTGTGGAGGGTCGGGGGGGGGGGGGGGGGGGTATTTTCAACTGTAACCAGCTTTCTGTACAGTGTGACCGTTATGTTATGTTATGCAAGAGGACATTACAGTCAAAAAAGTACAATTTTCTGTGTCTCAATTTCCTTGCATGACATCACATTCAATGCAAAGGGACAACTAGTAATTTGAGGTGAAAATAGAAGTAAGGTGATAACAATGTGAATGTTACACACCTGTAAGGGGCCATTTGGAATCCTCTCAAAGAACTATGAGGGTCCCTGCCTGGACTCCACTTTGAGACCCACTGGTGTAGAAAGAGTCTTTCCAGTGAGCCAACATGCACAATATCAGCTCTACAGCCTTTTCCACTCTGATGTCTTGTTTTTTCCAGCACTGAGCCTTTTGCCTGTTCTAGTTGTGTCTCATCTTGCCATGAGTTGGTTCCCACTCTTGATTGGCCCTAAGCTCCAGCTGGCTCTGGCAGTGGCAATGACCTGCCAGCTGCATTCTGCTTCTACCTTCTCACCCCCCCCCCCCCCCCCCCCACCCCCCACCCCCCTGTTGAGGGACTTCTCGTGGGCCCATGCCTCACAGCCACAGCTGCAGAGGGCAGAGTTCACGGTGGCAAGAAAAAAATGAGTTGCTAACTCCTCTCGCTATATGTCGGAGACCCAGATCTTGTTCAGGTCATTGAGAGCCTTCTCCAGAAAGAGCGAATACACTTCCCGGCACCGGCGTCTGCCGCGGAATTGCCGCGACAGGCACAGAACAGGACTGGCAGTTCGAACGCACACCCCGGCAGGTAGGACCGGTGGCCGCCGCACAGACCGGCAGGTCCAGCAGGTAGGACCGGCAGCCGCAGCACGGACTGGCAGGTAGTACCGGCAGCCGCCGCACGTACCGGCAGGTAGAACCGGCAGCCGCCGCACGGACTGGCAGGTAGTACTGGCAGCCACCGCACGGACCGGCAGATAGGACCGTCGGCGCATAGTTTTACTGAGGTTAAGGTTAGGGTTAGGGTTAGGTAACGTCTGGCACCTGCTGCGGCAGCGTCGCGGCACCCGCCGGTGCTGGGAATTGTATTCGCTGTCCCTCGCCTTATCTGCCTTTGATGGCTTGTTCAGATGAGTTGATTCAGTGGCCACTGGCCAGCTCAACTTCATAGCAGCTTTCTCCATGACAGCTCCATGACAAGTCAAATGACATCAGTTCCTTAGAGGTTAACACATTATTATGATAAAATGTTTCATGACATTTTAAATCAAATGACTGCTTACAGTGATGCATTTGTATTGTATGAATTACAATACTAAGCTCCAGAAGATGAGGCATGCAAATGACCTACAGTATAGTTATTAGGGGTGTCTTCTAAAAATCGACGAATCGACGCGTCGTTTTAAGCCCCGGGAATCGACGCCAATTGTTTGAGTCGAAGCGAAAATATATATTTTTTTATATCACCAGTTAGCCTACTACTGCCAGTACTGCGGTGCACTGCTTGACTGGTGTGGTGTCATGTACTTCCAATGAGAAGTAGCAATTGGCGAACAGTTATTTATTGTCTCGCACCAGCGTCGGGTTGAAAGTGAGACGGAACGGCCAGAACGGTTCAGACCGCCGCTTCGTTAAAACATTCAGAGCCGGGACAGTGTTCCGTTAAGAGGAGGAAGCACGCTGTCAAAATCCCATATTAAATAACCTGCCACAGCACAAACTCGCGTCCACGAAGTAGTAAACAATCTTCTAAAGTCAAATTAACATACACAAGTGTAGGCTACAAGTTACATTTTCTAATTAAAGTGCTTCTGAATTGTTCCAGTGTTGTAATCCATGATGAATGATTGTGTTTCGCTGTGTTTGCGTCCATGACATGTCCACACCGCTGGCTCTAGCGGGAGCTGTGCCTCCACCTGTTTATGATCCTTTTCTGAAATGAATCCGTTCTCGACACAGACTCATTACTCTGTCAGTGCTCTGTGTCCCGCGACTGCGGACTGGATCCCATCGTTCATTTAAAAGAGCCGTTCAAGAGAGCGGAATCGTTCGCGAATGTCTCATCTCTACTGCACGCTGCAGAGAGACGTGGCAGAGTTGAAACAGCGGAGATGTTTTATTTGTTTTAACGGTGTGTTATAACTCTATGGTTGTACACTGCTATGCAGATAACATTTGTGCTCGCGCACCGATATCACCGAAAACACTGTGTATTCAATTCATCTCTTAATGTATTATTCTATTATGTTGACGTGGTTTAAAGCAACACTTTTTTTTCTTTTTTTTTACACAAAGTAGACTATAAAACGATTCGTCGACGCGTCGGATTAACCCCCGTGACTCGAATCGACTTCATAAATCCTGTGTCGAAGACAGCCCTAATAGTTACACCGTTATTTAGTGCGCGATGTAGTCGATGAGAATGGAAATCTCCCCCATGTACAATGAGGTCTGGGTTTACATGCACAAAATGATTATGGGCTTAAGGCCGCCGACACACCGCAAGGAAATATATATATATGTATGTAACGGGTTAAAGAAAGACCTTATTTATTATGGTGAAATTCCTACTAAAATATGTCTATAGTCTGTATATAGTTTTGTCATGCAACAAGTGGTCATATATATATATATATATATATATATATATATATATATATATATATATATATATTGCGCACAATGCAAAATAATGCCATATGGCAACGACATTTAATGAAATGACACAAAGCAACCTCACACAAGTTGACACTACAGCTCCAAATGCCATTGCACACAGTTATCTAAATAGACATGACATCACTTTGCCACTGTTCTAAAAGATCTTTGATATACCGTAAACAATTATAATAAAAACTAAATCAGGCTACAGACGAATGAATAGGCTATTTATCTGCTCGGCGACAGCAGCGTTATTAACCATTAGCCTACTATACCTGTGCGTAATCATATAGCCACAGTACATCTGGATCCCCAACTCATGTGGTCCTTGATAATAAACCCAAAAGGATGGACTTTTATTTGGATAAAAGTTTCACAGAACTTTCACAAATGGATACAGTTATTTATACTTACGTAGCTTCTTGACCTGAGGACCAAAAGCATCACTTTTGCCGCAATTTGCGCGAACTAACAGCCTTCACTCTGCGGAGGCTGGATTGTTTATTTTGTATTTTTACAAGCGGTGGCCATTGTGCTGGTCTGTCCAGTCGGTAATCTAAAGCAGTGGTTCTCAAACTGTTGGTCGGGACCCCCAGGGGGGTCCCCGAATTATTTTGGGGTGTCACCAGATGATTAACTTAAAGTTCAACATTGTTTTCTCTCTCAACAGTAAAAAAAACAGCATAAAGTTTAAATGTATAGAGGGTAACTGCACATTTCTAAAGTGACAATTTAAGGACTTTTTAATACCTCTAAAATGACAAATTAAACATCTGAGAAATTGTCAAATATTAGAAGCAGAAATTGTGAAAATAGCTGATCTACTTGCGTTGCAAGTCGTTGTGAGCATGTAGATCTGCTATTTTCACAATAGAACCGTGTTATACAAAATGTAATGCCTCAACTCTTAGTGCTCACCAGGGTGGGGGGTCTCCAGTCAAAAAATAACGCCTCACCGTAATGATTGATATACTGTATGAGCCCTGGCCCTGTGCGTAATAAAGCATGTGCGTGCATTTTGTCAGCTGTATTACAGAAATACCGTATCCATATCAAAAGAGGCAACTCGCTCACTGCCATGCTCCACAGCTTGGGAATCCATAAATGTACTTGCACAAACAATAATATCTGCATATAATAATAGCTCTTTCTCCTCACCACCAACAACGCCAACACCAAAGCCCCTTTTTGTCTAATAAACAACCTTTTTGTGTCACCAGGCAGGCGCAGCTCGCTGTTTTTCCCCATTTTTTGGACGATGGCCAGCCACAACAACCGCGGTCGATTCTTCAAAAAAGACTATGCGGCTGAAATCTGCGTCCGCTTCCACCTCTCGCGGAACCGCCCAATTTGCGCGATGCATTGTGGGAAATTGATTGATACCTGAGTGAAAGTTGTTTACGAATACTTTTGACACAAGCTGACTTCGTAACAGTGTAGAGACAACAAACTATGTAAATTGCGACACGCATGTACATGAACTCAAAGAAAAAACTAATGATGTGGACCTCACATTATGGGGCATAGGGAGGGACAGTGCAAGGTGGACATACTGTATATGAATCATTTTATTTTCCAGAGACATCGGGAACTGGCCTTTTACTATTGAGGACTTTCAATGTGTTAATCACATTGGAGTAGACATGTTGGTACAGTAATGTTCTTCCCTGACATTGCTTACCCTTGGAAAGCTCTCTGCGCCCCATGATCCAACATCTGAAGGACTGATAAAAACCCTTCACTTGCCTCAAAGCAGCTGCGAGGCTTAACATTGTCAAAAAGGGGGTTTTATTTCCCCCCTGTTTCGACCTCCTGTGTATATTTTATTGAGCTGCTCTCATCCCACAGCGGCGTGCGGCGGCCATAAGCTACGCACAAAATGTATTTGGGAGCTCATTAACACGGGACGTGCATGCTTGGAACATGCAACGTCCTTCTTCAAGAAAGAGACACCGGTGTGTGTGTGTGTGTGTGTGTGTGTGTGTGTGTGTGTGTGTGTGTGTGTGTGTGTGTGTGTGTGTGTGTGTGTGTGTGTGTGTGTGTGTGTGTGTGTGTGTGTGTGTGTGTGTGTGTGTTTGAGGGTGCACTTGGCTGTGCGGAGTAGCTCAGAAATCGTTGTTTTTTTTATATCCACCGAGCTTTTCATCTTTTTCTGCTGCAACACCACAAGAGAGGATTAGGGAAGTTAATGAATTATCCTCACAGGGGCCAAGACAGTGTGTGCGAGCAGCATTATCCCACGTCTCATAACGTGAGGGCTCTTTAAATTTATTGAACTGGAGGCTGAATTTTCCCACACTGGTCTGACCCAGTTGAAGATCGTGCCCATGTAGTCCCCACTGCGCGCAACCCAGGCATGGCAACGTGAAGCGGGGAAGATTTCTCATCATTTTCATTGTATCGTCCATGTTAAATGGTCTGCCTTCATGTAGGGCCTTTTCCCAAAGCGCTTTACAATGTATGCATTACATTCACCCTTTCAAACACATTCACACAGCACACGGCGGAGGCAGCCATGCAAGACACCAACCTGCTTTCAGGAGCAGTTAGAGGTTCAGTGAGTGTCTTGCTCAAGGACACTTGATACAACGATGGTAGGAAATTAACCTTCCAAAAAACTAGTTTCTTTGTAGATTTTAATTATTATTACAAAACATACATTAATCACTTCAGCCCTATTTAAACTTTGGCTATTTGAAAATAGCCGATCTACAAGCTCACAACTAAAACATTTTTTTACATTTATCTTGTAAAACGGGGTATTATAATGACTACTTTTACTTTTGATACTTCAAATATATTTTGATAATATCACTTTTGTACTTTTACTCAAGTCAATTTTGATTACTGGACCTTTACATTGCAGTATTGATACTTTTACTTATGTAACCAGCGTCTGTTTGCCAAACCCCTGAGAGGCAGCGTGGTATCAAAATGCACCAGCACAAAATGATAATAACACAGAAAGACCTTTCAATTTGTTCAAATTAGTCCACACCGGTGGCCCCGAGGTCAGCACATGGCGGCATAACACTTCCCCCAAGATTATACTCTTCACTTTTCTATCATATTGAGCAAATAACAAAATGTGATTTGAATCCTGGGAGAAAAAAATGACCTGAAGGACATTACAAGGAGGGATGGTGTTGCAAAAAGAAGCGACAATGGTTCCACCTTTCTCTTTTATAGGCATTGATTGGTGCCTTTTTGGCTCACTGTCAGGCTGGTTTAAAAGCCTATATACTTTGTTGTACGTCAATAGCAGAAATAAACAATCTAGCAGATTCTGAGCGTGTAGATCTATCACAATTATTACATAATCATCGCCTTTTGCAAATGGCAATCGTCTATTCTGTTCTAATTGCAATTATTTGAAATAATCACAATTATTTTTAATCGTCATTATTGTTTCCATGTTGAAAAATGTTCACATATTTTCATAGATTTTCCAAAGTAGTGGAATTAGCCGATTGCCACTATGTTGTGTACCACACATGTTAAAAAATAAATAAAAAATATAAGGGAATATAATTTCTTCTCCTTGAAAGGGGAATTCAGTTGTTGTTCCGGGTTTTAAAAACACCTGATTAACTTCCTGGATTTCAATAACACAAGTATTGTACAGGAAACAGGTTGGATCTGTGGTGACATGAATGCAGTACTTACCGGTATATGTCCTGTGGGATGAGTATAGTTCTATCAGGACAACTCATGGCTAAAGGACAATTCATGAATGGATTTATTTTATTGAATATAAAATTAACAATATATTTATTTCTGTTTGGCGATGAATTACTCTGAGAAAGCACATTACGTCCCCCTAGTACCAATAGGGACTCCAAATGCTCCAGTACATAATAGTAGATCCAAAACGACAGGTGGTAGCTGGGGTGGTGGAGAATGAGCAGCAAGTAGCAGCAGCAAGCAGCAGCAGCAGCACAGACAGAAGTAGGCAGCAGCAAATGGCAAGCAAGGGATGAGCAATTTAAATAGGGTGCTCTATTATGAAGTGAGTATGTGATTGGTTGAGAATAGAAGCATGGAGCTGAGACCGACCAATGGTCAACCAGCAGCAACTCCACTGAGTTCCCCGACAGAATGTCTCTGTACTAAACACAATGCTCATTTGCTATACTGCAGGGTAGCTTTTTTGTTGTTGTTGACAGGCAGATATTGGTACCTGTTTCTCTCTGACACACCTCAGACGGTGCCTAAGTCCCAGCTGCAGGGTCTTCAGCCGGGAGCCATCCTGGCCCGATGTTTTGCTCCTTGCTCACCAGGGAGTGACCCCGGAACTCTGCATGGCAGGGGCGTCCTCCTCCCTGAGCCAGGCTTGCACCCGGCCGCATCCCTGATGGTTCACTATTGCAGGTTGATGTTGGAACCTCTTGGGCCACCTTGTCAGGCCTACTTTAGCCAGTACCTAAATAGCAGCTGCAGGTCCTCAGCTGGGAGCCATCCTTCTCTGATGTTTCGCCCCTTTAATCACCAGAACATCTCAGGATGGTGGGGCAGCGGTCAGGGACATCTCCCTGCCACTACCTGCAGCTGGATTTCGATAATCAGGTTTTTTCACTACGTGGCATCTCGATTCCCCCAACTCTTGTCTTTTCTTCACAGCCAGAGTCAGAAACGTCCTTTTCAGCTTCTTCCGAGAGATCCTTTAGGACTTTCTTGACCTTTGCTTCTGGACAAGGGAGACTCTTTGTGTCTCCTACAGCATACATGAGGGTCTTTATAATTATCATCAAATTATTGGCTCAAAAATGAAATTAAATAAGAAAACACACACACACACACACACACACACACACACACACACACACACACACACACACACACACACACACACACACACACACACACACACACACACACACACACGGGACACACAGACACAAAGGAAATACAAGCTCAGTGCTCTTCCATGAAGGGCTGTGTTTTTGCTGTGTAGAGACAAGACTAAATGCATTACATTTTACAGAAGTCTATCTATCAGCTTCAATCAGCCTTGGTCCTCCCAGCTGCTGCATAGAATCAGAGGTATCTGCAAATGAAATCTTTAAGCATCTTAAATCTTTAAAAACTAATTTAGTTAATGTCTTACCGTTGCCGATTAAAAGCTCTGTCTGCAATTATATTGGGGCAGTGATTACAGACTTCAATGATTTACTCTGCACTGTGCGGTGTGCAAGGTGTGTGCTTGTGTGTGTGTGTGTGTGTGTGTGTGTGTGTGTGTGTGTGTGTGTGTGTGTGTGTGTGTGTGTGTGTGTGTGTGTGTGTGTGTGTGTGTGTGTGTGTGTGTGTGTGTGTGCGCGCGCGTGCGTGCGTGCGTGCGAGTGTGCGCGCGTGAGTGTGAGTGTGCGTATGTGCGCGCACATGCGTGTGTGTGTGTGTCTGTCCCGCCCCTCTGTCTGCATGTGTGGATGTGTTTGCATGTTGTTGTTTGTGTACAAAATAACGCAATCTTGCATCATTGCGTAATGCATCAAGTGCATGAGAACATGCTTAGGAAGGCATATACGTGTGTGTACAGTACATCAGTACATGCATGTTTACCGTATGCATGCATGCCTACATCCCTGGTTGTTTGTGTGCATGGATCTTGTGCCGTGTTTGTGTGTACTGCCTGGTATTACATGTGAGGGCCAAATGTATAGAAATAAACATTGTGAGGACACATTTTCCAATGGTTGATTTACGTTTAAAAACTATTTTTAGAATTAGGCTTGCAATTATGAAAAGATGCAGGCTGGGGTTAGGATTAGTAATTTAGATGTAAGGTGTGGGGGTTACGGTTAGCAGAATGTGCACCAGTGTTACTGATAATAGAAGATCAATAAGCTCACAGCGCGCACTGTGAGCTTGAAGATTGACTACTTTTGTCCCACAACACCCACAACAATTAGGGTTAAAAATGGCAAAAAGGGGGGAAAAAATCTAATATGTCCTCACAAGTATAGGAATACAATCGTGTGTGTGTGTGTGTGTGTGCGTGTGTGCGTGCGTGCGTGCGTGCGTGCGTGCGTGCGTGCGTGCGTGCGTGCGTGCGTGCGTACGTGCGTGTGTGTCCGGAAGTCAGGCTGCTGGCAGTGATTGTAGAAGTGCTGCTGGAGTGTTATTAGCGTCCATTCAGACTGCCTCGCTTGCATCCCTGTCATTCGCTGGAAGATAATCTTCTCATCGATTTGTAAAAAAAAAATGCTTGAAAATGAATTGAACGTCCCTCATCCTACTTAATCAAGCCAGTCTATCGATCAGGTTACTAATGAAGGAGCGTTTTAGATAGAGCCCTGAGAAGAATACGGTTGGCATATCATATCATGTTGTGTGTGTGTGGGGGAGAGGGGGGTATGATGTCTTTATCTGTAAGATTCCCATGCAGATAGCAGTGAGAGAGGCAGCCTGCTGCGTAGATCTTCATCATGGGAACCTGCTCTTTGGTTTCATCATCTCATGTTCTGTTCTTAAAGGGATCATCAGGGCTCATATGTTACTCTTCCCACTGTATTTTTAGATACACTCTACAACGTGCTTTGTTACAGTACATTATTTAACCAATAACCCGGGGGTTCTCAAACTTTTTTCACCAATTTCAAGGACCCCCATAACTCAGATTTTGGAATCCCCTCCTCGAGGAACCCGGAAGGTCCCTGGACCCCACTTCTTTGAGAACCACGGCATTAACCATGTAATAACACTTTGGGGTGATTTTAACGTCTACTCCGGTTTTTGTGTGCAGTTTTTAAGTTGCTTGATTCACATATTATCTAGAAATCTCATATTTGTCCCTTACGCAAGAATGACCCCTTCCTAAAAATACCCATTCAACTTCAAACTCCATGTTATTGTTAACCATGTTGGACACATCGCCTGACTCTCATTTTACTATCAGAATCAATGCTTGTTTGACAATATATGTTGCGTGTCTGTTTTTCCTCATTATTGCCAAACATTAAGCAGGCTATTGGTAGAATAATATTTAACAAGTGGAGTGATATATGAGCAGTTCAATATGGGAATGATGGGGGTCAGAAGGTCAGTGTGTGAACCCTGACTGAGAAGAGCAGGGCAGCTCTGGGAGAAGATTAGTGCACTTGGCCTTTATATTGGCGATGCTATATACTGTAGCTGTATAGCTGTTAACCACTTTCAACATGGTCAACAGCGTTGTGAGCTTGTACAATAGATCAGCCTTTTTTTATTATATACATTAGTATATGGAGTATTATATTAGGCTTACTGTAAGTGGTTAATGTCCTTGCATACTCTGAAGTCTATGTCATTTGAAGACGGTCATTAATGTAAACTGTACTTACAGTACATGAAACCCAAATTAAATTCTGTACAGTAACTGCACAGTACACACACACACACACACACTCAGCGGTGCCTCTCGTTGCTCAAGCTCGCCAGAGACAGCGCACCACCAACGTTGTAACTGTTGTTTGCCTAACTAACTACTGCTGTTGTCTGTTCTCACCAAACATGGCGAGTGGTCCGCCTCCCTGGGGGCGACAAAAGCTTTGCCTAAACCTAACCTGAATCCTAATAAAATAAATTGCGATGCGTTATTAGATGATAAATAAACGTTGAGATGTTGACGTCACGGTGCCATTTGGAATAGGAGTGCATGCGTCACAGAAGGGGGCGTTGCCAAATTTAGCTGAGACTAGGGAGGAAACTAAGCTTGGCCAAACGGGGTCAAACGCTTAATAACTACTGATCACTCACTGACTTTTTATTTAGACCAGGATCATAGTTGTAATACAGTATAATATAAAAATTATAATTATCATAATTTTAATACCTTATAACTAGTAAGACGCCTGAGGACATTTCTTGGCCATCTGGCTAGTGATGTATATCGGACCAGTTACCCATATATGAAGGCCACATCGGCCACATAACCACACTAACAGAATCCATATATGGCCATTGGCCAAGACAGATGGCCAAGACCGCCCATATCTGTGTGGCTGGTTCTACAGATAGGGATCTCCATGTATGGGCATAAAAGGGTATGATGTCATAGACATCATAGGACTTTCACATAACGAATAACTGAGTAAGCTTGTTTGGGCTCTCACAGCATATCTCCATATACTGTACAGTACATGGATCTCCCTATATGGGTACCAGGGGTCATCATAGGACTTAATTCCCATATGAAGTCCTGTTAGATATGGACTTAATATTGATGACATCAGGGAACTCCATATATGGGCATAAAAGGGATGCTGTTAGTGTGACATCACAGTGACATCAGAGCATGATGTCAGAGCGACCAACCCATAGAACCACAGTGTCAGGAGTGACAGAGATACATACATACATACGGACAAGCTGTGACCGTTTACATACTAATCTGCGACTTACAGTCACAATAATTGATATTGTTGTATAATCACAGTCATAAGGGTAGTATTACTATTACTTATTGTAATGGAAATGGTAGATACTGTATTTTGATAGTGTTGTGTGGTGGGTCGAAATCCAGCATTAATACTTTACAAACATTAATGCAAGTACAGTATGTTCACAATTACAATGAGAATTTATGCCCAGAATGCTTTTTTTTCCTCTCCTCTCCTTTTTTCCTTGTAGAGGACTTTATGGTGAATAATCCAGTGTGGTTGCCTTACGCAAACTGTTATTACGTGTCTTAATTCCTTCAAAAGCGACCATTCCTCTTCATCATACACCTTTCTTGCTTTGAATTTATGGACTGAAACGCGTCATTTCCGCGAGATAGAATCACCGGGGCTTGATTTGAGGGCTTCCACCCACCGCTTACAAAGATTTGGGCAGGAGAATGAACCTAAATCCCCACATCACCGACATTACAAGTAGCCATTACACGTCCCCAGACAATAGAGGTAACGTATACCTGTGTCCCTGGAATAATTAATGTCTAATGGAGAAGTGGCAGGTGACGAAATAAGAGCCAGGCAGGAAACAAGATCAGGTGTAAGCAGGAGAGGGTTACGGGGAGACACTTTAATCCAAAGCACCTGTACTGTATGAGTGAGTGCATACGACTGTACATTCTTACCCGGCGTGTGGATTTAACAGCAAATCAGAACCTTTACTCTCGCTAATGTTAGTTTCTGATCAACCTTACCCTCACCTTGGTTTTGGTGCCACGGTACCCCCAAATTGATTTGGACTCGCGGACCCCCATCTGAAAATGTTTCGTGCCAGGGATCCCCTAGAATTGAAGATTAGTATACAATTCTAAAGTATCCAAATACGTTCAAACGCTTTCAAGATTTAGAAAATGTATATATTTATATATATACACTGTAAGTGCAACCGGAGGTTGTTGCAACTATGAAAACCGGCAGATCCTGTGCGTGCGTCACGCTCCATAGCCATATATGGATACCTCTACATGATATGGATATAGCTATCCTGTTCTGACATCACAATGATGACTCGACCAGCTCATCATCTAGATCTCCATACATGGAGCTGGCCAATACATCTACATCTGACCTCACAGACTCCATATATGGATATAGCTGACCTGTTCTGACATCACAATGATGACTCGACCAGCTCAGCAGAAGGATATAAAATCTCCAACTCTACCTTCAAGAACTCTTCACAGCACAGGACATTGGACAGCAGGACGCATACCTCTTGAGGATTGCCAAAGTGCCAGCCATATCTGGGAATGCCCATATGGACATATTGTGTTAGTCTCTGTTGTTTCAGCGCAACCTTGTTCTTTAAGGCGTCTTACTGGTTATATATGGATACAAGTTCAAAATGACATGGATGCTTTCCCGGTTTAAATGTTCTATTTACAGTAGCTAATCCTTTTAATTTATTTTTTGGCTTTTCTGCCTTTATTGATTGTATTTCAAGTACAGCCTACACTGCCGACAGTAGCTAATTTAAATGACATTTAGAATACTAGAAGCTGGGCCGCCCTTCGGGCGGCCCAGCGTCTAGTCGGCGACCTGGCCAACTCGGAACAATGTAAATAGGGAATGAATGCCCCGCCCTTTAATGCAAACCCCATTATACCTGTTTTCATAGGACCCGTTTTGACCATCTGTCTGCCTGTGTCCATTTTTTGCCCATATATGGAGATATCTGTATCTGTCTGTCTGTCGGCGTCCATTTTATGTCCATATATGGAGATCACTGCAGTTATAGTTCTGGGTCCATTTTATGCCCATATATGCCCATATATGGAGATATCTGTCTATCTGCGTCCATTTTATGCCCATATATGGAGATCTCTGTATCTGTCTGTCTGTGTCCCTTTTATGCCCGTATATGGAGATCTTTGTGATTCTGCGTCCATTGTATGCCCATATATGCCATATATGGAGATATCTGTTTATCTGCGTCCATTTTATGCCCATATATGAGATCTCTGTCGCTTTTTCAAACAGATGGTCAAAACGGGTCCTATGACAACAGGTATAATGGGGTTTGCATTAAAGGGGGAACCGGCACTGTGTCTGCAACACAGTCGGAGGCACAGACAGATACAGAGATCTCCATAATGGGAATAAAGGGACACAGACAAACAGATGGAGGAGGAGACAAACTTAATGCAAACCCCATTATACCTGTTGTCATAGGACCCGTTTTGACCATCTGTTTGCCTGTGTCCATTTATGCCCATATATGGAGATATCTGTATCTGTCTGTCTGCGTCCACTTTATGCCCATATATGGAGATCTTTGACCATCTGTTTGCCTGTGTCCATTTATGCCCATATATGGAGATATCTGTATCTGTCTGTCTGCATCCATTTTATGCCCATATATGGAGATCTATGCAGACACAGTGCCAGTTCCGGAAAATCCTGATGTCAGACATCAGAATCCGAACCTTTCGTGCTGGTTCCAGAAAAACGTGTATCGGGTCGGGTCGAGGCCGAGCACTGCACTACCTGCTGCGGTGGGGAACGCGCGTGCCGAATTTGAAATAGGGAATGAATGCCCCACCCTTTAATGCAAACCCCATGAATGCCCCACCCTTTAATGCAAACCCCAATATACCTGTTGTCATAGGACCCGTTTTGACCATCTGTTTGTCTTTGTCCACGTATGCCCATATATGAAGATCTCTGCACACACAGTACCGGTTGCGGAAAACTCTGATGTCAGACATCAGCTCCGCATACGGGCATTCATTTTATGCCCATATATGGAGAACGCGCGTGCCCGTGGGACGAACGGTTCTCGAGATACGCGGATTACATACATACATACACACTCACAGAGATTTTTTGTTGACTCATGTGGCGTACGTGATGTCAGAGCCTTTTATGAAGTGATGTCACAATGAGTCAGAGCTTTCGCCGATTTCCTCCGGAACAGCCTGATGTCAACAATCAACCCCGCATAAGGAGATTCCGAACGTTTCGCGCCGGTTCGGGAAAACCGCGCGTCGGGTCGGGTCGAGACCCGGTACTGCACTCCGTGCCGCGGCGGGGAACGCGCGTGCCGAGTCTGAAGCCGGTGGGACGAACGGTTCTCGAGATACGCGGATTACAAACAAACAAACAGACAGACAGACAGACAGAGATTTGTCGCATTTATAGATAGATTGTCTCAGGCCTATTCCTTTCAGCTTGTAATTTTGGATCATTCTAATTTGAATCTGAGCACCTGCATCAAATTACCTAATCAGAGTGTGGTCACTTATCCGTTTGTAACTCCAAAAGTGTTCAAATGTGACACATTTGTACACTTTCTGAGTTAAACCGCCACTGACGATTTTTACTGTGTACACGACGGGACAACAAAAAGCTTATGTCATTCTGTGAATACATGGTAAAGTGGAGGTCTTGGCAGCGGAGTGGCCATTACGCAGAGTAAACTAACTAAAGTCCCTCCTAACAGGGGAAGGTTATGGACTTTCCTCCTAGCTTGTTTGTGTTTTGTTTCACGGTGCCATGCTCGCCATGTCCTTGTAGCCCACAGTTGGGGCTCTGACGCAAAGTTTAAACGGGCGTAATGCATTTCCCATAAAGGCCCAAAGTGCCCAATCACACCTAATGGCATTGTGTTAAAACACAGTGAGTACAGCCTCCAGGGGTCCATATATACTTCTACCCAGAATGCATTGACCACTGTGGCTGCATACAGAGAGGGGTCCTGTGCTGTGATCAAAAGACAGCAATAAGGCTGTCAGGGAGGGCGGGGACACGAGACGAGGCACAGCGCTCATTATGGCCCTGAGACATCCATTTGAGCATTTTTAATATGTGTATCCTATTAGGTTCTTTAAGTGCTTTTTGATAATTGTGCTTTGTACTTTTACAGCACTTCAGTCTATTCCCAGTTCAATTTCCTCTTTTATCGGACGTTTGAAATATTGATCTTTGACAGATAAAAGCAAACACCATAATCTCGCTCTTTCTCTCGGGCGCTGCTGGTGAGTGAGTGTGCGAGGGAGCAGTGCGAAAAGAGGGGAATCCACTGGGGAACCGGTCACCCCCCCCCCCTCCAACCTCATCCCCCCGTCCTGGTTTTTATTGCCTTTATTCGTCAACAGAATTTGCCTATACTGCTCTGGGATGTTCATGTAAAAAACACCTGCACGCTGATGATGGGTGGTTGATATGATCATCTACCTCAATGTCCTCACCCCCCCGCCCGCCCCACCATCTCTTTGCCAGCCCATCCTTCTCCTCCCCTCCCATCACCCCCTACTCCCCTTGTGACATTTTGCAAAGCGCAGGGGCTCCCGAGGTGCTTTCGATGATTGCCGCTGCTTAAACTGCTGTCAGCACTTGCCAGGGTAACTGTGATTTATCTCCATAGCGCTTTATGGAAGTTAGTGTTTTCTGTTTAACCTGAGCACTCACATGCGGCTCGGCGCTGGCTCACAGTCACATTAACCTGAATCAATCACGTCTTGATTTTTCCATAAAAGAAAGGCCCCGCTGTAAATAACACTCGGGCACTCTTATTGGCGCGTTGAATACACTAAGCCACAATAGCAGGCCTGTGCTCTCCCGCTGAGCACTGCTTGATGTGCAGATATCATTGCTGCCCCGTTTCCAATATCCCTCCGCCAACACGGGGATTTGATGCTTAGACTTGCGAATATAATTTGTTCAAAAGGAGCGGCTCTTAATGCCGCCGCCGCCAAGAGAGACGAGATTGAACTTACAGTGTAAGACCACGAGTTTTATTCATTAGAAAGAAGAAGAAAAAAAGTTTGAAATCTGCCAGAAGTCAAACAATAATTGCACATCAGTGTTATATGAAGCTTGTGAATTCTTTTGTTTGCCGTTAACTCCATTCAGTTTTAGATGGCAGGTTTCTCTAGAGATAATAGAGAGGGGCTTGGTGCTGTTTTGATGTTTAAAGCATTGCTAATCTTCCAAAGCCCCAGCCCACTCAACCCACTGCATATTTGCAAGCCTGTCAGTTTGAGGAGGGGGATGCGAGTAGCGATGGTCCTCTGTGCAACCAAAGCAGGAATTGTTTTTTTTGTCTTTTTTCCCTTATTTTTTCCCCTTTTTTTCTTTTTTTTTTAGCTTTGCCGACACTATTCAAGATTTACTGCAAACATTTGAGCAGGCCGGCCTGGCTGTATTGACTGCGTTTGACAGGCGTAATCCTTTTCTTCTACCCAGTCACTTCCATTGCGCGATCAATCAGCGCATCAATGCTCTTGCAGACTGCTATGAAGTACAGGCACGGTGTTCGATCATGAGCCAGGCACCTTGTGGACTTTCACTATAATATAGTGATTGATTCATCTTCAAAGATATCTTAAGTGGTTGGCCCAGGCTCGCTGTATAATGCTTTTCTGTTGACTGCAGCCCTTTTTCTTACCCTGACCTGCAATCCTTTAAAAGAACGGCGTCAACACAAACACACATCAAAACTTATAGCCGAGGCAAATAGATGTTGCTTTTTGAAGTGATTCATTCCATCATGCTGCCGCTTTGAATCTTTTCTGTGCCACTGAATCTTGATTTGGAAAATGATAAAGTATCAAATATTGTCACACGTGGGGTGTTCTTTCTTTGATTCCCCATTAGGGTAGAACACTGATTTCTTGCTTTGTAAATGACAAATTTGAACATGAATGACAATTGAAAGCGACCTTTGATTAAACTATAACCCTGTACTTTAAAAGGATGTTGGACTAAGCCTATACTTTGCACAAACATGGGGAAAAGCCAAATAAACAGACCTTCACCACAGACTTTAAGGTTTCGGTGGAGGCGAGGGCATCGTGAATCTTCTACAAATGGTTTGTTTGTCCATTTCTCTTTGTATGTGTGTGTCTTGAGGCTGTGGTACCTTTAAGCAACACTATGACCTTATAGCTTAATGTCACCACGGCTGTAACTCTGGCGCACCAAGCTGACGTTTCATTTGATATCATCACCTATCTCAGTCACCCATTGACAATCAGTGGAGTGAGAAGTAAGGCAATGGAATAAGTTTTCCTACAGGATTCAGTGGGGCAGGCTCGAGGGGTCACACCAACACGGCAACCCGCGGCCCCTGTCACCTGGTCACAACAAGGAGCGTATTAAAATCCCTGATTGCCACAAAGTGAAGTCATCCTCGAAGCGCCCTGCACAATACAGCGGTAGCAGTGCACTTGTTCTCTTGGCCATACATAGATGTTCAGCCGGGAGAGGTGGGGGCGGGGGCGACGGGTAGCATGGGTGCATTTGAGAAGAATTAAAGGAAGTGTAGTAATTATAGCAGGGGGCTGTGTCGCTGACCTCCAGATTGCACTATCTTGTCTCCTTTGTCCCAGCCTTTGCAGCCCGCCTCATTGGGTGAAATTGTATCTTTTCACTTTGGCTCTCAAAAAAATGTGCATGGTATTGGGAGCCGGTGAAGCGTGTCCTCTCTCTCTCTCTCTCTCTCTCTCTCTCTCTCTCTCTTTTCTTTCTCTCCGTCCTCCCCCCTCACCTCTACCTCCAGACCTAACACCCCGACTGCCCCCCCCCCTCCATCCATGCCGCCCCCCCTGCACTGTCTTACTGGGAGGTATTTCATGAACAGCTGGGTCCCGGGAGGGGAGAGGTTAGTGAAAGAGGCGCGCTGTGTATAATTCAATAATTATCAGGTGTGTGTGTGTGTGTGTGTGTGTGTGTGTGTGTGTGTGTGTGTGTGTGTGTGTGTGTGTGTGTGTGTGTGTGTGTGTGTGTGTGTGTTCACATCCCCTCCCCCTCTATTGGCAGGTGTCAGGTGACGGGCAGGCGGTGTCACTGGCTTGTCAGCTGGCTCTCTATTGGAACAGTCACACTGTTCGCAGCATTACCATAAGCTGATGAGGAACACCGTGACTCGTCTCTGGTGCACCCTGTGCACACTTTGATCTGCTGGAGGAGGACAAGAAGAGGGAATCTGTGAGCCTTCTCCACTTATAAAGCCCTTTTCCTTAACGTAGTCGTGTTTTAGAGCCTGTCCCACTGCTTCTTAAAGGTGATACACCATGCATTTAAAAAGTATTTATGTCATATTGTTTATGTCCCAAAAACGTTTTTCAAAAGGTTTGAGGCTAAATTACCACTCCTGAATAGAGAGCCTCTCTCATTTTGAATGGCTCTCAGAGCATTTTCAGCTGCAGTACCACCTTTGGCCTGAACTGCGCCAGCAGCAAATCTGGATAGCCTGTTTTGAGAATCCGTGGGATACTTTTAACCTTCGCCTTCTCAAAACCAGAGAAAGACACAACGGTCAGAAATGGGACTTTGTGAGGATAGAAGGTGCTAGTGGGACCCCAAAAAAAGGTTTTAAAATTGGAATAGTTAAATTTCATGGTGTATCACCTTTAAAGCCATTGCAAAAAAACAGGACACATTTAGGCCCTTAAAAGCAGATGAATCACATCTCCTGCAGCGTTGCCCATTGTAGGCGCGAAGTACTTTGTCATATAATATCATATATCGTTGTTGTCAGGCAGAAACCTCTTTTTTCTTATGTTTTTTCGTAAATAAATGCCCTAGTACAGTGTCATACAAAAGTAGCAAAAAGAAATGATCTGCTTCACGTCATTGATTGATTGATTTTATTAGAGGTTTGCATTGGAAAAGGTGTAGTTTCATGACAGTACAGTTCACTGGTACAAGGTCAACTAAAATGATAAACCCAAAATAGTCTATGGCTTGTTTAAATTGAGTAATATTACTCATATTGAATGACAGACAGATAGAACACAGTACTATGCAGAATATATCATCAGAAAAACAATCGCAAAACACAAAGCAAAATAAATGTTATTTACAACAGAAAGATCAGGGGGAGGTACAGTTTGGAGTAGCAGGCGCCTCTAAGTGTAAAGTGTAAGTCACTGTAAAGACACAACATCAACACGACAAGAATAGAGCAATATCGTACTAATTGAGCAAAATAAAAAATCATAGACCGCTAGCCTGCTGGCCTAGCAGACAAGGCGCATACCACATATAGGGACTATTGCAGCCTGACAGTTCGCGTTCGAATGATGACTTTTGCGTGTCACTCCCCGTTTCCTGTCGATCTCCACTGTACTATCAATAAAGGCAGAAAAGCCCCAAAAAACGATTTAAAAAATATATATTTTGTTTCCATAATATGTTAGTGGAAGGAGGTGGAGTAAACAAAGCTGCTACAGCTCAGTCTGGTGATACATAAAATATTGTTAATGTTATACACATGACACCTCTAGACTAATAAAGGGAAATAAGGTTGAAATGAATTATATCGTTTTGGAAATAGAAGAGAACAAGGTTTGTTCTTTTGCTCTCCTCAGAGAAACAACAACACAGCCATCATGTTGACAGTCTGAGGCTGCTCTGAACACAGTTGAACAGCTTGCTAAATCAACCAGGGTTGACTTCCCCTGTACATGTGTGCTGCTGCTGCTGCTGCTGCTACTAGCTAGCCAGGCTCGATAATGGCCAGATTGGTTCAGTGGGGGTTCAAAGATGGTCTTGCATTAGCGCTACCTTTAGCATGCTAATTGGTATTCTTCTCCTCTGTGGGGAGCCTGCTTGAGATGGAGAGGACACGCAGGCTCTGCTCAATCCCTATCACAGCAGACATGCTGTTGGTGGCTGTGCCTGTCACCAGGCAGGACCGCGGGGAGGAGAGAGGAGCTGACACCAGGAATCCTTAAACCCTGCCTCTCCTCTCCTCTTTCCAAATCTCCTGTTCTCCGTAATGTTTTACTCTCCTCCTCCTCCTCCTCTCCAGTCCTGTCCTCCTCTGCCCCCCTTCTGCTCTGAACTTGTCTCCACACCGGTGTACGCTGGTGTTAAACCAGAGAAGTAAGCAGACCAAAGCTGAAGCAATGGGAATCGCCTTTACACAGACTTCTGACTTTGCTTTTTAATACGGGATGCTGATGCTATTGAATAAGACAAGATGATATTAAAGGGATATTCCACTTTCAAAATAACTTTTGGTCATTTCATCATCTAACCAGGCTTTTGGGAACACCCAGGACAGTTTTTGAATTTCTTCATTCAGTATTTAGATATTTGATATTCATTTCCCCCCATTTTCCCACTTCCAGGACCTTCCTATACAAACCCATTATAACTTCAAAGGTCGGGAGTGGCTTAATGAAAACAACTTTCCTTTGTTCTGGTGACTCCTGACACCCTCCGAATACGTGAGCAGGCCGTGTTTTTTCGCTAACATTTTTCATTGATTTCTATAAATTGTTTGGGGAAATGAAAATTATTAAATACAATAAAAGATTATAAAAAATAAATGAAAAAAGTTAAAAAAAAAAAAAAACACGGCCTGCTCACGTATTCGGAGGGTGTCAGGAGTCACCAGAAAAAAGGAAAGTTGTTTTCATTGAATCTATCTTGGTTAAAATGGAGTTTTAAGTTATAATGGGTTTGTATAGGAAGGTCCTGGAAGTGGGAAAATGGGGGGAAAATGAATATCAAATATCTAAATACTGAATGAAGAAATTCAAAAACTGTCCTGGGTGTTCCCAAAAGCCTGATTAGACGTTTTTTGAAAGTGAAATATCCCTTTAAGTCACGTGGTGCCCATCAGTGTTGGAGTGGTTAAAATCTCTGCTTGGACCAATATACTGTATATATATGACATGACCCGTTTCTGGTGTTCCACAGTTTAATCCTGTTCCTTTCACCACACTTTATCTTAAGTTAAACAAATAAAAGGATTTACACTTACTTTACATTTACTTTACCAAATTATCTGTATTAATATTGGATGAGTAATTAAATTCTTCTTTTTCTTTTATATCACCCTGCCAGAGTGACAGCCACAGTACAGTAGGCCTATATTAGGGTATGTGATGAGGAGGTGATGGAAACACTGTATGGAATCTATGGATGTAAGGATCAAGGATCAACTTTTGTTTAGAGGATGGTCTTTCAACTATTCAGTTAGATGGCAGACCAACTATTGGGGTTGGATGGCAGACCTCATAGACAGTGTTTCTCAACCTTTTTAGGCCGCGACCCCCCAAGATAATCATATGATATTTGAACTGGGGACCCCCCCTCAAACAGGAATTGTATGAGTTGAGGCTTTTCATTTAGTTTAATATCGAAACCTATCCACAAAAAAATCAAAATCAAATGCAGAGCTCTGAATCTGTTTTAATTGATATCATTTTGTTTGACTCGGTTCCACAGATAAATGAAATATATATGAATACCTTTGTTCTACAATACATTAACAATAGTTAAACTTTTTTTTTAACAATTCCTCTAGGCGATGGGCTGATGGGGCAACAAAGCAGCTGTAATGCAGCACATTTCCCATGAACCAACTACTTTTTGTCTGTATCTATAGGAATGATGCATGATGCTATCACTCTGTCGCTGCGCGTGACTTTGATACAAGGATGACTAATGCCTTTAAAAGGTGTCAGACACTTTTGAGACTGAAAAGAGCATTAGAGGGAGAGAGGGAAAAAAAACATAATTTGTTAAAGTTTTAATGAGAGCACGGTTTGTGGCGGCTGTGATCGATAGCATTAGCTGTGACAAAATACATAAAAAGGGAATCAATGCTAATAAAGTGAGCTCAGCCTGGCGAGAAAGGCTGGGCTCCCAACATTTACCCCCAGAGTGCTTGTTTTCCTGCGTTTATACATCATACACAGAATACAGCCGTCACTGACAGCGTCAGTTATAGACTACATCTAATATTCATTCATATTAACAGCCACACTCTGTCTCACTGCCCAATACACAAACACTACAATCTGGTTTGTTTCAGGGCTGGGCTATTATATGCTTCATAACAATATTGTGATATTAGATAGATTGATAGATTAGATTTTGGATATCGTAATATTGTGCTATGGTAAAAGCACAATATAAAGCAAGTCTTCTCCTTGTTTCTAAAATTAGTCTTAAATGCGAAGAATTGCAGACCTACAAGTGCACAACACGTCCCATTACAATGTCTTGTGAGCTTGTAGATCTGCTATGTTAGTGCTATTTCTTTATTATCGCCACAATACGATATTACGTCACAATATCGATATTGAGATATTTGTGCTATTGAATGAAGTCAATACATTTAAATGAATATGCAGAAAACATATGATCTTCAAAAACCTTTCCAAACATTTATCAAAAATAGCAGATCGACATGCTCACAATTTGTCACAACGCGACACGTGAGCTTGTGCATCGTCTATTTCTGAAAGAGTTTTGATAGGACATAAGTGGTTAAACATATGATTTATTTATTCATTCATTCTCTAACTTCTAATAGCACTCATTTTGCTGGGACTGCTGGCGTGTCCCCAGACCCCTCTTTGAGAACCACTGGTTTGTATCGTTCATTTAATTTGCTTTGTCATGGCGTCTGGCTCCAGTCTCCACTCTACATACCTGTGGTAGCTTCCATCTCAAGCATGTCACCCCCTCTTCAATCTCAAGCACCTGTTAAACTCAGGCCAGGGCCTGATACAGTACACTTCACTGCATCACTGTCCTCTCAACAGTCTCCTTGAAATTGACACTCCACATTTTGTTGTGTACCAACGGAGAGATCAAAATACCTTAGGGAAACAAATTAAACTGAGTGTGTGTGTGGGACAAAGAATCGCCAATGAAGGCCTATGAAGGAAAAATAAATCACTCAGTTCAATTTCTATTTCAGTTGTTGAGCCATATCGTCGTTGTCGGGTGGAAACCTCGTATCTCCAAGTTTCAAATTTGTACGTTCGCAAAGTAAAGCCCTGCTTCATTGTACAAGGCTGTCACACAAAAGTAGTGAAAACAGCAGATCTACAAGCACACAACGCCTCGCGGTGCGAGGCGTTGTGTGCTTGTAGATCGGCTGTTTCCCTAGTTTAAATCATTTTTAAAATGAAAAATGCAAAAGAAACGGTTTTGGACATACAAGGTTTTCACCCGACAACGACGATATAATGGTGTCAATTCCATAGTGACAATTTTGACCTCATAAAACGTGGACAAACAAACACGAGTATATACTTTGTGGTTCTTCTGAATGCTGTGTCTATTGACCCTGTTTGACCGCATGGTCAAAACTGAATCCGAACCCACAAGGAGGTTTCAGATTTTATCTAAATTCCAGAAATAACGTCAAAGAAGACTAGCCACCTCCTTTTGGTCATACTGAGACTTGAGACTGCAGATCAAATGCGGGTTTCTAAGGCCCGAAGCTGCATCAGTGGGTCGTTGTCTTGTTGTGGTGGCAATGCATATAGGTAGAATTGTATTTTATTTGAACTCAAACATGAAAAACCTGTTTCATATTTGTTTAGTATTTCAGGACCTAATTGATTTTAGTTACTAAAGTTAGTGTAGTTACAACAAACCATTTGATGAAATGGTTAAATCACACCATAGTCAAAAAGAATGGTTAATATCTAGGAACTGCATTTTGATTAATTGAGAGTTTGCTTCTCATAATAATAATAATTATTATTATGATGATAATGATAATGCAAAATAAAATGTACCTTTCAGATTGGCATACAATTACATTTACATCTTACATCTTTCTTCAAAAACTGTGTTTCTTCTTTGTGTTTGCTGCATGTCACAGACTTGTATCTACTGTATGTGAGTCCATGGGCATCAGTGCTAGTGGTCTGGAGCACAGCGCCTCACAGTGGTAAACCGTGGAGTAGTTTCTCAGCTCACTTTCCAACATATCACAACTAAAGGCAAATTTATGCTTGACTTATACTCTGTCATATATGACTGTGTTGCACGTTGAAAGCCAAACTACAAGCTCACAATGCATCGTGAGCTTGTGATAAGCTATTTTCAGCATGCAACACCGGCATACAACAAAGCATAAATCAGGGTTTGTACTTAGAAATAACAGATTTTCAAGAAACGTGATGAGTTGTAGGCGACGGCAAAGTGTGAATTGGGAGGGGGGGTCATGCCTATGTTCCCTCGACCATATGTTCCCTCAACCCCATGTTCCCTCAGGCCTAGCGCAGCGCTCCTTTTGCCTCTCCACCGTATCGTCTCCAACCAGCTCCGCAGGGCCTCCGCGTTGCCTCCGACTTGAGGTGAACGGCCATTTACATAAAGGTGCAAACGCTTTGTGCCTGCCGCTCATTGACAGTGTTTATCGTTTGATCAGCTATGATGGATGCTCTGTTAATACAAATTCAACCCAGCGTATATCCCCTGCCAAGAGACCCATGAAGAGGTTCAATTACAGAGCAATCTCATTAATTCGAGAGCTTGTTACAGAGCGAGAGAGAGACACACACACAGGAGACAGAGAGAGACCTCTTTTTTTTGTTCTTTAAATTCTGGAATGCAGATGTGTAAGGAACATAATTAGTAGATAAGAGTCCTAATTGGATCCTGCTGCGTGGCTGTAGAGGGTGTAGCCCCTCGCTATGTTTTACAAGTTCCACAGTGTGGAAGTACACTTTTCTTTTTTTTAATAACCTGCTCAGTGCTCACACACACACACGCACCACCCGTCACACACACACACACACACACACACACACACACACACACACACACACACACACACACACACACACACACACACACACACACACACACACACACACACACACACACACACACACCAAGCAGGGAGGGGAAGGCAGGGGGACCCTCACTTCTCCGGGTATTGTTAGTGAAAGTACGTTTGTGGGCCTCTGGAAACCCTAGATGGTTGCTGTAAATGTAGGCCTACTTGGTTGTGAACAGCTATGCCAGGGTGTGTTTTTTTTCACATGGCAGTGACTGTATCTAAAAATCAACTGGAAAAATCTGAAGTTTTAAGGTCTGATCATCTTGTGGGTTCCTAGATGGAGGAGGGGGGGGGAGGGGGTATTTTTTGGATTCCATGCGGTTTCTTCCTGTTCCGCTTTAATGGATATAAAATGTATGCAAGAATTTGGCGCAGACGTAACACGACGACACCAGATGTTGAACCTCAACCAAGAAAACTTAAAGTTGGTACAAAATGGAATAGACCAGAGCTGCCTAAAGATCAAAGGTCAGTTGCCTACAGTAGTCAGTTAGCTTTCCAGGCCGGGAGTCGGCATCCTTTTTTTTTGGGGGGGGGGGGGGGGGTACAAGGGTGGAAACATCAAACACTTCCGCGTGTCTTTTATTTATGACATTTTTATGACATGACCCAAGTTCCTTTTATGCCTCCGGCCCTGTCTCTCAGCCCGTGTAAAATACCCTGGAGGTGCAGGGCTGGCGCGAGCGCACAGGACTGCAACTCCGCACGGCCATATCAAAGAGCCGACCAACGACCACCCCCTGACTCTCTCTCTCTCTCTCACACACACTCACAACCACACACAGAGACACAGACACACACCCACACACACGCACACATAGCTGGCTTCATTGACCTTGTTAGACAGCCGTGTTATTTAAGCAGGCCTGTCCTCTCTGCATGTCTCTTGAGGCGGTGGGAGGGGCAGAACAGAAACTGTGGCCCCCAGGTTGTGTGGGAGCCCTTACCTCCTCGTCCACCGCACCTTGGAGGGCCTTGGTGTGAGCACTGATAGGACCCCTCCTCCCCCCCCCACCCACCCACCCACCCCACCATTCTCTCTGCCCTGCTACGCTTGGAGGAGTGTGTTGAAGGGGCCCGAGGTGGGAGGTGAACACGGCCATATCTCAGTCCCAGAGTTTGTGCGCCGTACAGGACTGGGAGGAGGGGGTTGGCGGCGGGTGGCGGATCTCCCACAAGCTGTGCCCGTCTGAGGGGAAAAGTGACCCAGAGGAAGCTCCATTAGCCAGCCGCTGTGTGGCCCACGGCGGCCGTATAGGTCGGAAACACGCAGAGCTACTACTAGCTCACTCTCAGATCCGCCACACACCCGATTAGAACCTGAGGAAATGGGTCCTGGGACAACGAACAAAGCCCCTGCTTGAGTTCTGCTGTTTATTTGCACAGGTCCCTGGTTGTTGGGAGTGTAATGAGGCTTCAGAAAGAACCAAAAGGGAGATGTAGTCAATGTTTGGATCACTGTGAACACCTGACAACCATCTGACGTGGTCTTCATGGTCTGTTCTGATTGCGCTTTGTTCTGCGTTCTACGTGTTGTTTCAATGACAAAGGAATTTCCCACTGTGATCAATACAGCTGCAAATATTACATGTAATGCAATTATCGTGTCATGGTCTATAAGACGTGGCCAGTCAGTGCTAATTGTTTCCCCCCAAAATCACTGTTCATGATCAAGCATATATATTTGTTCAAGTCAAACAAATCACAATATATATCCTGGTATGCAATGACTTTATGATGTCCCATACTGTTAAACTGCTACTTAATGACATGGAAACAGATAGCCATGCAGAGCTGCTCCCCAGAAGGTAATATTAGAGTGTACCACACCATGTCAATTACTGTGCTAACCAATTAGCTCAGTTATGCTGAGAATCCACCACACTGTACAGTACAAGGGAGCCGTGTACTGTACACTTATTTACTTTACTGGAGTATTTTCAGTACTTTAGTACTTCCACTTCCCTCCAATTCCACTCCCCTAGAATTATTTGAAAACTTTAGTTACTAGTTACTTTGTAGATTTTGGTACAAAACCACTTCAGACCTACCGTACAGTATATATATGTTACAGTGTTTTTGAGGTACCAGTGAGATTGGGACCGGAGCGCTTGTTTTGTAGTTCACCTTATGTGCAGTCCCCGGAAGGAGGTCTCAATCTCACAGAATCTCACAAACGCTGTGACCCAAATTCTTTTCACAGCGGCTTGATTAACTGAATAAAGGTGTTACTTTAGCCCAAATTAATAACCTATTAATATCCTCCATAACCCTCCTCTTTTCCGGCCTCTGTTCTGGTCTTCTAAAATAACACGGGAGAGGGGGGAAAAAGAACAACAGAGGTAGAGTGTTTGGTGAGCCATGGCCTCTGTTGTCCACTGACCCATATCTCTATTAATTCCAAATGTGGTTTATCTCTCCTACGCCCCCAGCCCCAGACCCTCCGGCCAGACCACTTCCTACCCTCATATGGTTCCAGATTCTTGTCAGATGCAGGGCCTTCCTGCAGAAAGAATGGACTATATCCCAACACTAATTAACTTGAACAGTCCGGGAGTGTTAGTATCTCGTGTCAGTTACTGTACATGTAGCTAGTGTTTTTTTTTTGTTATCAATTATTTTTATTTTCCATAACATGAAATTAGAGACATACATATGAATAGAACAAGAAAAAGTAAAACATTAATCAAAAGAAAAATGCAATTAACAGACAAACAACACAAACAATAGCAAAACAAGAAAAGGAAAAGAAAACCCACCCACCCCCTTTCCCCGGACCAACACGGAATGTACAATAGTGCATGCCTGTGCTAGGCTGTTACCACTATATAGTGATTTCTTGAATCATAGCCTTAAGCTTATCTGCAATGTCCGACCACATATTAATGTTTTCTTCTTTTGCTCCGTGTAACCTTGCTATCGACTGCTCTAAATATACTATATCTAGAAAGGTCAAGGCCCACTGGCGAAACGTTAACGTATGAGGAGGTTTCCACCGCGTAGCTACCATCTTCTTCGCCGCCGTTAATCCAGCAAAGAAGATGCGCTTGCGTATATTGTTTAGTTGCAACTGTGAGACGTCATTTAATAAAAATAAAGAAGGAGAAGATATGATATTAATACTAAAAATAGTTGAAAGTTTGGAGGCAACCATATTCCAGAATGACGACACATTTGGGCATTCCCAAACCATGTGAAGGAAGGTACCAATACTATTTGAGGCGCAGAGAGTGCAGTTGGGATTATTCAAAATCCTCATAGCACATAGTCTGCGGGGAGTTAAATAAGTCCGATGAACAAAATTTAAATGAATTTGTTGATGGTCTGGATTTCTAGAAGATAGCCTAATGTTAGACCATACTGTGTCCCAACAAAAGTCAGGGTCCAAATTTGGTACATCATTCCTCCAAACAGTATCAACAGATAGGGGCCCATAACTACAGTCTAATAAAAAACCATAGAGGGTGGAAACCAAACCTCTTGTTCTGTTACCATCACAGATAAACTCATGGAAGGGGTGCAATCTAAGGGGAGCTTGCCATGGGACCCCGTAGGTCCTCATGGACGTTCTCAGTTGGAAGTAGAAAAAAAGGGTATTTCCAGGCAGATTGAAGATGTCACACAAATCTCGAAAAGGTCGTAAACCATTTCTATCAAATAAGTCCCCTAATGTACGAATCCCCTTAGCCCTCCACCTTGGAAAGCGAATGGGGCGATCCTCGATTAAAAGTCTTTGATTATTGAACACTGGGGAAAATAAGTTCCATTTACAATCAATCTTACACATCTTTTCAGCTGCCCTCCATACTGCCACTAAATGAGAAATGATAGGTCCAAAGCGAACTTTGCATTGATGTGTAGTTATGTTTGAATAGATAAGATCTCTCAATTCAACAGGCTGCACTAAACTCTCCTCAAGCTCTCTCCAAGAAACCTTATTTGCTGGGTTAAACCAATTTAAAAGGGGGCGGAGCGTGAAGGCCCAATAATAAAATTTAAAGTTGGGCAATGAAAGGCCGCCATCATCTCTAGCACGTTGTAATAGAGAAAGTTTAAGACGAGGGCGTTTCCCTTTCCACACAAACTTAGATATCGAAGAGTGAAGCTTATTCCAGTATTGCGGCGGTGGTGGCAAAGGGAGCATAGAGCTTACAAAGTTAACCCTAGGAAGAACATTCATCTTTATGATTGAAACTCGAGCTTGGAGAGAGTTGGGCAAAGATGACCATCTATCTAAATCAAGACAAATCTTATTTAGAGTGTCACCATAGTTGTTCTTAACAATAGCCTGAAGAGAGGGGAAAATATCTATGCCAAGATATTTGAATTGGCTTACTACTGGGATTATGGGCGGCAGGATAGCAGATCTCATCTGATCATTTAGAGGTAGAAGGGCTGACTTCGTCCAATTAATTTTGTAGCCGGAAATGGAACTGAACTGATCAAAAATTTGAAGGACGTGAGTAATTGACTGTGGTGCATTCTCAATGAACAGTAGAATATCATCAGCATATAGGGAAATGCGATGCTGTGTGTTGTTAATCGAAACAGGAGTAATATCTGCAGACTGACGCACTGTCTGAGCCAAGGGTTCGAGTGAAAGTGCGAAAAGGAGAGGACTAAGGGGACAACCCTGCCTTGAAGATCTGCCAATCGTGAATAGCGGCGAACAGATCTTACCGGTTAGGACCATCGCTGACGGATTAGAATAAAGTACTTTAACAAAATGTATGAATGAAGCACCAAATCCCATTTTATCTAGTACAGCCCACAGGTAAGACCATTCCAGACGATCAAATGCTTTCAACGCATCGAGCGACAACACTGCGGCGGGGGTCCTCAGCTCCTTAGCCCTATCGATGATATGCAATAGTCGTCTAGCATTATCAGAGGCTAGTCTAGTTCCTATGAAACCTGTCTGATCACAGTGTACTAAGGTGGTCATAAAACCCTGCAAGCGACGCGCAAGCACCTTAGCAAAAACTTTTAGATCAGAATTCAAAAGTGAAAGCGGTCTATAGCTTGCGCAATCTGTGGGATCCTTGTTCTTCTTCAACAATAATGATATAATAGCTACATTCACATCCCTGGAGAAAGAGCCACTTTCAATTGCATATCGAAACATGTCTAGCATCAGCTGACCTAGATCTTCCCAAAAGATGGCATAAAGTTCAGGGGGTATCCCATCCAAACCAGGCGACTTGCCCCTACGCATTGCGAGCACAGCTTCCTGTAATTCCGCCAGATGGAGCGGTCTATCTAAGGCTTCCGCATCCGCCTCGCTAAGGGTTGGTAACTGTATGTTGGATAAAAAATCATTGCATACTGCATCATCGTGAATGACCTCGGAGGTGTAGAGCTCATCATAAAAAGCACGAAACGTGGCATTGACCTCTTTGGGTTCTGTAACCATGGCTCCCGTTGTTGATTTGACACTAACAATATCAGCAAAATGCTCATTGGATCTAAGACGTAAAGCCAGTAAGTGACTGGGTCTTGCACTATTAAAATAGTAGTTTTGCCTTGTGCGTTTCATTTGAAATTCTGAGCGGCGCTTGAGAATGGAGTTAATTTCTTTCTTAACTAGCTCTCTCTGGGTTGCTGTACTAACATCAAAGTTATTTTGGAGAGAATTATCCAAAGTAGAAAACCGAGATTCCAATTCCACCAGTTTGGCTGACCTTAATTTTCTCTGAGTGGACGCATAGAGGGTTGTATTACTCCTGATAAAGCCTTTAATTGCATCCCAAAGAATTCTGGGATCCTCAACTGAGCCTGTATTGATATTTATAAATTCGCGCAAACCAGTTTGAAACTGAGCTACAAATGCCGCATCGCGCAGCAGTGTGGTGTTAAACCGCCATCTAGGAGCTCTATCTATAACCTGTTTCAGTGAAGCAACACACAGCACCGCCTTGTGATCCGAGAGTGACATTACATGTAGCTAGTGTTGACAGTCTATGCACAATGTTGTTTTTAAAATCTGATTTAAGGTTTTGGATCATAGATTGAATAACTTTGTCTTTGTACATTTGTATACAGTTTTGTTTTGAGATGAGCTGGTGTTCTTTTCCAAGCAGGCGTGTAATTCTCTGGCAATTCAGCCCCCACAAAAAACATATTTTTTTTCTAAATGGCTATTTCTTTACCTAACCTGTGAGGTGTGTCTCAATGTTGTTTTTGTGAGGTGTGTCTCAATGTTGTTTTTGTGAGGTGTGTCTCAATGTTGTTTTTGTAGGCTACTTGTACTGCTATTGTATTGCAGTAAACAGTACTGAGAGCATAGCATACAAATGGAACCAAATCCATTTGGTTCCAATGAGTTAACTTTCTGGGTTAAATGAACACTCAGGATTTTACAGTGTAATCTCTGGATGTTGCATGCCTTTTTACATTTTCACGTGCCCAAAAGCCAGGTTGATAAAGATTAAAGTTGGACTGTGTGCTTGTGTTGAAGTGGTGGTGGTAGCCAGACAGTGTTGTCCAGACAGCCTGCAGCGCTGTCCGTCAGCCCCGCATCCATTGACATTCTGACTGAGCAGCTGTTCCTCTTCATGTTTTTCAATTAGACGTCACTTCAAGCCGCCCTATTTGGAATTTAAAGGGCACATTTTCCTTGTTTGCACACACTGTGTGTGAACACCGAGAATAAGAATAGGGCTTTGGAGGGAGATAATTTGTTCTGAGGACTGTGACGGCTTTCAGTCCAAAATGCTCTATACAGCCATTCTGGAAACAACCGAAATATAAATTGGGGTCCACTTAGGAATACTGTTAACAAAAAATAACAACATACACGCGCGCACACACGCACACACACACACACACACACACACACACACACACACACACACACACACACACACACACACACACACACACACACACACACACACACACACACACAGACACACACAGAGAAAGAAAGAGAAAGAGAGACACACATACACGCACACACACACACACGTCACACGCACGCACACACACGCAGTATATCAGATAGCAGGTGCAGGGGGAGAGATACTGTGGCGCGTGTGTAAGGAACACACATTATTACCCTGTCAAACATAACCAGATAATATCCCCTCAAAACCTCAACAGGTGTCCCATATACAGAAGGCCCAGGGTATACGGCTGAGCGCCCCCGAGGGGTCAGATGGCTCGTCCTGACTGAAAGAACCCCAGAAGGCCCTGTGAGGTTTCCCAATCACAACAGAGGTGTCATTTACACTCCCCAGTCACCGCACTGGGCGCGACCGACCGACCGACCGGGCAGTGCTTCTGGTGGTGGTGGTGGTGGTGTGGGGGCGCTCTGGGTCCAGACTGAGCCCCGAGGAGACGTGCTATTGATCCGCACCCGCCAAGAAAGCCAGCTGCCATTAAAGCCATGACAGTGGAACTGTACGGCATCGATCGGCAGCGCGCCCCCCACCCCCGGTATTATTTATAGAGGAGAGCTCCATCCACCACTCTCTTATGTCTGATAATTGATGGCAAGTGGGGCCTCGCTTCCTTCCCTGACCCCGACACACTGAAAGTCAGATGGATTACATCTAACACAATTATGATTGATATTATCAGATTACGCCACGCACGGCAGGGCCGGGGCAGAGCCCCAATGCTAAGGTATTCTCTCTCTCTCTCTCTCTCTCTCTCGCTCTCTCTCTCTCTCTCTCTCTCTCTCTCTCTCTCTCTCTCTCTCTCTCTCCCTCTCTCTCTCTCTCTCCGTGGTCATCAGATGCATGCGTTATTTGTCTAGTGGGAAGAGGGTGTGTTGTGGGCTGGCTGGGGGTACCGTACAGTATGTGTACAGTATGTGCTCTCTTAACTCCATCAGGACCAAAATGCCCTCGTAAGAATGGGGACATGTGATTCAGCATGTTACGTGTGTGTTCACCCACTAGTGAATCTTTGAATCTGCACGAGTGAGAATATACTGTAGGCTTGTATATGTGTGTGTGAGTATAAAGTATGCTTGTGTATTTTTGCGTTTGAGTATATATGATCATGTATTGTTGTGAGTATATACTCTTGTGTGTGAGTATAATACAGTATGTTATGCTTGTGTATCTACGTGTTTGACTGACAGAGAGAGAGAGAGAGAGAGAGAGAGAGAGAGAGAGAGAGAGAGAGAGACCACAGAGATAGCATCAGAAAATTCAACCTCTCCAGCTTCCGAGGTCAAGGCCAGCAGGTTTACCACGCGCTACCAGAATATCCGCAAACCTTATCTCTGATCCAGCACACTAATGCAATAATAGTCCCAAAACCCTGCACTACATATGTTACACTTACACCCTACAAATCACATGTAGAGTTAGAGCATTATCACATTGCTCCTTACTGATTGATACTTTAGTTGTGCATCATGTCTCGCACCAAAAATAGCAGGTCTTCAAGCTCACACACAATGCATTGCAGAATGACTTGTGTGGTTGTATTTTCAAAGACACCTGAGCTTGAAAGGCTATGGGGGTCACCAACATCAGTACACTGTACAGGTATGGTAATGGTAAATTACCATATTACCTGTAAATTTACGTTTATGGACTCAATACAAAAGTCACATCTTTTCTGGTTGTTTCCGTCTGGGAAGCATCTCATCTAAATCCTAAATTATTCATTTATAATAATAAATTATTGCACGTCTGTGAGTCACAACGTGAAGGTACAGCACACTATTTTCCTTCCACAAGCTGAATATGTATAGTCAGTGACATTAATTTTTGTAACTTTGTGCCTGTGTGAGTGTGACATTTTGCTTCTGTGTGTCTGTTACATTTGTCTGCATGCACATTGCATGCACAACAAGTATGCGTGTCTGAATACACTCATGTGTCTGTGTATGAGACCTCTATTGTATACCAAGCAGTCTAAAAGTGGCACAGCCAGAGAGATGCCCCACTGTGCAGCACAGACCCTTCCTGTCCCGTCAATGACCAGCGTACGGCTCTCAATCTTTCTCTCTTTGCGTTATTATTATGCGATTTGCGTGCGTTTTCCACCCTAACCCAATTATTCCGGTGGTAACTATAATGCGATTTGGACATTGTTTATTATAGACGTACAGAACATATCTGTCCTTGTCAAACATGCAAGGTTGAAAATGCTCGCCCCTTAAAACCCTCCTTATGTCTCAGAAGGTTCACTGCGTGCCGCGGAACCATCTTGATCGGGAATTGAATTAACGTGACGGCTCCTCATGAGTCCTAAATTGTAACGACAAGCCCTTCGAAATCCATTTTCCGGCCTCATTAGATTAAGCGCCATCATACAGATATGTCTGTTCTTCATTCATATCGCTCAGAAAAACATAAATCTCGCAAATTGCTCCCTGTCTCTTCTTGTTAAAATGACGGAGATTTATGGCGGTGCCAAAACCACAAGGCCGCAGCCATCACCCTGTCCTCGCCTCACTCACCAGCTACTTAAATAAACCAGCACAAATGTTCCCTCTCTGATAATCGCAGCAATTATATCATATTGAATTAAATCCTATTTCTTCTGTTGCCCTTCCAAGTCCAATTCATTAGCAAAGCAAACCATCTTATTAGATACTGCGGGTGAATGTGTGTGTGGCACAGTAGCACGGCTTGGCTAAATGACTGTCTGCCCCCTGGTTAAACCGCTATAATAAGCCTTGTCAAGTCCCTGGCCTCCCCCAAATTTGGGCAGTTGGTATGAGTAAATTTGAGAACTGACTGGCTGCTGTGTGTGTGTGTGTGTGTGTGTGTGTGTGTGTGTGTGTGTGTGTGTGTGTGTGTGTGTGTGTGTGTGTGTGTGTGTGTGTGTGTGTGTGTGTGTGTGTGTGTGTGTGTGTGTGTGTGTGTGTGTGTGTGTGTGTGTGTGTGCGCGTGCGTGCATACGTGCGTGTGTGCGTGGGACCTGGCAGTGTGTCGGCCAGCCCCGGGGGCTCTCCCCTCACACACAGCTAAGGAATGGAGGAACCATATACAGTAGAGAAGGAGGTCTGGCTGGCCCGGTGGTCTGTCCTCCTGCTTCTGGCCAAGTGTGTTTTAACACCTGGAGAACTGGCTGGGCTCTCTCTGAAGAACACAGCACTATAAATGACTTGTTAAGGAGCTCAATGCGGGCAATTTACCTGTACAGAGAGAGAGAGGGGGGGGGGGGGGGGGTGGTTATAAAACCTAAAGAGAAAGAGAGCGGAAGGGGGGGCAAAACCCCCCAACATCACGAGATATTGAATGTCGAACAAACACAAGAAAATGGCCCATTCAGAAGCCGGTGAGTTCGGGTTACAGCGCGGTTGGTCTATATAGCATATTAATTTAATGGCTTCTCTCCGTTTGACATACTTGATTTCATTTTTCACTCCACTGATGAGAGGAGAGGACTTATATGTATGCTCGACATATGGCACATATTAGATTACTCATATGCTGTGTATTGTTTTTGAGTGTATCGTCTTTCTCCATGCGGCCAGCCACATGCAACATATGTTCTCCCTCATTTCTCACATCACATATGCTATTGAAGTCATGTGAGGTACCTGATACCAACTATTATAGTAGCTGTATGTCTGCAGAGGAGAACACTAAGCTTTATTGAAGAGGACTTAAAAATAGAACTTCTGCAAACAGTTAGTCGATTCAGATCACATTCTTATTTCCAACAATGAATCACCTCTGTTATACCGCAGTATTGTACTAGTAGTAGGCTATACTGTAGAAGTAGTAGTACACAGTTATAGTATATCGTTGCTTTCAGGCAGAAACCTCTTAAAGGACAACTTTGTTTTTTTACAACAAGGGTTCATATTTTAGATAGTCATTAGAGAAAAGAAAAGATGATTGTTATAATGTTTTCATTTACTTCTTTCTATCCTTTTAATGGTTTTAAAGATTTTGATTTGCATGCACGCAAAAACCCTAACCCCAGGTTGGGGGCATGCATGCAAGTGGCTAAATGTGTACTTTTAGACACAATAAGCCCATTCCCAAAATGCACCGCAATCTTTCATTTGCAGATGTGACTTAAGGGGCCTGGTGTAAATAGTAACAAAGAAATTGCCGGCTTATTGTGTCTAAAAATACATATTTAGCCACTTGTACGCATGCCCCTGCCCCCACCCACTGAAATCAAAATACTAAACAATAGAAAGCAGAAAAATGAAAACATTTTAACACTCATCTTTTCTTTTCTCTAATTACAACCTAAAATATGAACCTTTGTTGTAAAAAACTAAAGTTGTCCGTTAACTCCATAATTTAACTTTTTATGTTTTTTTTGTAAATTAATGCTTTACTTTGTTACAGTGTCACACTAAAATACCAAAAATGGCAGATCTACAAGCTTGTAGAACCGTTAGTTTTGAAAGTGATTATGTGTGTCTGTGGGTTTTATAAATATTTAACCAATGAAAAGTATTAACAAGAGCTTGGGACTAAATGATAACTACACTGGATTCCATTGGAAGACTGAAAACAGGACATGGGAGTACAGCAAGGTTTCAGAGAGTGTGTAATGAACTTGCAGTACTAGTTGTGTTTCCAAATGATACTATAATTAACAGTTGCTGAACTACTGTGAGGACATCCAGGCCCATAGTGTTCTTTGTTAATGTTTAGTTGTCTTGTTAATGGTATGGTAAGGTAAAATTACCATTATATCATATGCTATTTATGCTGTTCTAAAATTGCCTCAGTGCTTTACCTGTCTAAACCTTAGAGCAGTGGTTCTCAAACTTTGAAATTTGAACATCTCCCCTTATCTTTGACAGTGTTCAAATGGAACCTTTGTGTGCACTCTGTATTGCACTGTACATGTATGAGCACTGTGACTGACACATTATAATACATTAGCCCAACTTTCCACTGGTTATGTCTAGGATGTCCAGATCCTGGCCTACAAACATGGGCCTATAGATTCTGGCCATGTGTTACAGCAACATAATTGTGACCGTGGGTTGCTATTCAGTATGAAAACCTCCAGCTCATGTCTGTCTGTCCGTCCGTCCGTCCGTCCGTCCGTCCGTCTGTCTGTCTGTCCGTCTGTCTGTCTGTCTGTCACACCTCATGCTCTTCTGACATTAAGAAAATGAATGGCCAAGACAGAGTTCATTTGCACTGACCTGTTCTGACATCACAATGATGACTCGACCAGCACAGAGTTCTCAACGGGCCCGAAAATGAAGGCCTGGCCCTAACTGAGCCGGCCTGAGGCCCCGTCTGGCCTTACTAATTAGCATACATTTAACTCCCTACCCGTAAAATGTCAATATTAAGTCCAGTATGTTCATTCCCAGATGATGCCCTGTTAGGGAAACCACACTAATACAATCCCTTTATGCCTATAAATGGAGATCCCTGATGTCATCAATATTAAGCCCATATCTGGGAATGCCCATATATGGACATATATTGTGTCTGTCTCATGTGGTCTATGACGTCAAACATCTATGATATCAGACATCAGTCATCTCCATATTTGGTCAAATATGGCCACATTTTGTTCAACTTAAACAACCAACCAGGTCTGTGCATTTCTTTGGTCAAAGTTGATCCCATGCCAGATGTGACCTCGCCCTTTGGGGCGATGTCGCTTCTCACCCTTTGGGGCGATGTCGCTTCTCACCCTTAGGGCGTCTTACTGGTGTGATAAACAAACAAACAAACAAACAAACAAACAAACAGAAAGAAACAAAAGTAAAGTACATGATGGAGAGACATCATATTCATGGCAACAAAGAAATGCTTACCTTCAAAGCAAACAAAAACAAACTTGATGTAATGCCTCAACTACTACAATTCCAAGTGCTTGTCAGGGTTAAAATATAATCATATTCGGCAGTGCATAGTGCAAGACAGGTAACAGTGGAACACACATAAGCATTATAACATACTGGACTGCTTGTTACAGAGCAAGTAGTCCTGAGCAGGATGAGCAACTCGTTATACAGTACATCTTCATACTGTAGCTAGCTAGTTTGTCGCCCATTATTATGACTAGGGTTCATGTGGGTAACAGATACTCTTATACAGAACATCCTGTGTACCTTGTGTGTGTGTGTGTGTGTGTGTGTGCGTGCGTGCGTGCGTGCGTGCGTGCGTGCGTGCGTGCGCGCGTGCGTGTGTGTGTCTGTCTGTCTGTGTACTGTAGGTAAGCTATACTGTATATGTCTGTTTAACTTACTTACTGTACACTTCCACAGCCTAACAAACAATCCCACGTATTTAAACGCCGGTGAAGTTGTTCCACCATGACTGTTATTAAGGAATGAGCAGACAGCAGCAGAGTGCTATAAAAGCACAGAGGGAGTAGGAGTGATGTCAAGCAGCCATCCCACCGGTGGGTGTTTGCTCTTCACTAAGCGTGACAGCGCTTCCTCCCCAGCGGAGGCCATTCTTTGTGAGTTCTCCTCGGGACCAGGACGCCCATGATGGACAGAAACTATGGAGGAGCACAAAGGCAGTGCATCTCGCGTGCTTTTATTCTGCATGCGTCCCTAAACAAATTATCTAGTCTAGTTAACCCATTAATCGGCCTCAGGTGTCAGGGTTAAAAAAGGGTTATGAGAAATACCAATGCTAATCAATCCAAACTTCATTAGTATGACACATTTCATATACAGTACAGAGACTTTTCCTTAGTTTATGTATGTATGTATACATGAGTCCTAACCCCAATCTGAATATTTTCCTAATTGTAACCCAACTCAAACATAAAAACAACCAGTTCTCTTGTGAGGATGACATCCTCACAATGTCTATTCCTCAAATTCTACTATGCTTGTGGGGCCATTTGTCCCTCACAAGTATAGTAATACAAGTACACTCACACACACACGCACGCACGCACGCACGCACGCACGCACGCACGCACGCACGCACGCACGCACGCACGCACACACACACACACACACACACACACACACACACACACACACACACACACCTTTCTACAGTATTTCATCATCTGGAGCATGTAAACTGTCACACTCGTTTTTCACAAAACCACTTTTAATATGCACTGTGTCTCCTCCTACCCCCCCTCGCCTCTTACCCCCCCCCCCCCCCCCCATCCCCTCTAGTTTCCTCCATGTATGAAATCCTTCCATTCCGGGGCTGCTGCAGCCACCAAAACATGCTGCCAATCATCTCCCGGCGATGGCAGTTACAATTTTCTGTGAACAATTTGCTCCCCTTAAGAGGAAAATTGCTTTCAGTGTAACATCTCCATCTGAAAGACAACAACAATAAAACATATAAATAAAAAAACAAATAAAAAAAAGATACAACTGTAATACGGTTCCCTCTGTCTGTCAGCTCTCGTCTACAGGACAGCCTCGGTGAGAAAACGCGCGGCTCGGCGGATGAGGTGCTTACACCTCTGCCTCTGTGATATCGCCACCTGTGTGTGCAGAGGCAGGCCTCCGGGCAAATGAATCCCCCACTTTGAACAATAAAAAGCCTCGGTGCATTGTGTGGAAGATGACTGCCATGAGCTGTAGTTGTCAGATGTGCTCCATGCCGTTCGTTGTGACGCTGAATTGTCATTTATTACATGTTGTGCCTTCTTTGCCTCTTGTCAGGCGCTGTTGTCTGTGCGTATTGATTTGCCAGAGCGAGCGGGTTGGCGTTAGGTGGAGCGGGGGTGGGGGTGGGGGTGGGGGGGGTTCGGGGTTCAAAAGGTCACTTTGATCAACACAACCTGCGACACGCGGGAATCGCACAGAGCTGACATTCCATTACCTGAGAGAAAAGGGGGGGTGGGGGGTGTCAAAACAAAGAGGAATATGTTAAGGAACAGCCTTCAATGCAGCGATATGACTATAATTAACAGAACGAAATGGCTTAGCGCGGCCGGTGCTGAAAGGAGCAGATGCCGCCTGCAGCTGGAGGCAGGGGCGTCTCAAGGGAGGGGGACTGAGTTACTAGGGCCCAAGGTGGAGGGGCCTTGATTATTTTATACTTTAGCTATTGAAAAATAGCAGATCTACAAGCTCACAACGCGGCACTGAGTGCCGCGCTGTGAGCATGTAGATCTGCTATTTTTGAAAATGTGTATTTTTTAAGCAAACATTTGTAACTTAGATTTTGCTTCTGGGGGGAACCCTGGAACTAAATATTTTGAGATAGGGGTCCGTGGCCAAATACATATACTTTTTTTTTTTTTTTTTTAATAGCAGATCTACAAGCTTGCAGCGCGGCACTCGGTGCGTAATAATGCGTTCCCAGTGAATCCTTGTACCCAGGGCCCAGAATTTGGTGCGACACCCCTGGCTGGAGGCTATTGTTTGCCGGAGCCAAGTGCCATGTCTCTTTGATATTACATGCTTGACCTTTCTGCTCCGCCACTCTCCTGGCCGCCTCGTCACATTTTCAGAACATCTTCAAATCAAATATTGTGCCCCCCCGCCCGCCCGCCCACCCACCCCATGCTTAAAGATCACCCTCTGAACAAAAGCGAGACTGTGATTGGCTGACTGCACCCAGGGGCAGACCAAAAATGCTGCTTAAAATACAATTATACAGTCAGCAAGTCGAGATTTGTGCTTGTTTCCTTGACTACATACAGTAGGTTTGGCGCTTTGATCGACACATGGACAAGAAGGGAAATGGGAAAAATCGGAATCAGGCCAACCATCTTCAGTCACGGTGAATTTGTGCATTGTTCCTGGACAAAACTGTAGAATAAATGAATATACAGTATACAGTAGACAGAAAGAAGAAAGTATTAGAAATTTGATTGGAGGAAAGAAATGAGTATGTCATAAAAAGTATATAAATGTATGCATCCAGAATCATAAGCTACAGTATGTGAAAATCCTCAATTTCACGGTACAGTGAAAGCTTTTCTTACTTTAATAACTATACAGCTCATACCCGACTTGGGGGTCCGCAGCCAAATGCCTATCAATTTGGGGGTCCTTGGCATGAACGTGAGAACTACTGATTTAGAAGGCATTTGTAGAATCGGCCTCAGGTCTTCATGGGTAAAAGATCGTGACTCCATATCCACTGTTGAAACTAACCTGAAAACAGTTTTTGCTGCTACTTACCGTTATGTAACATTGTATGTAGGCCTACATAACATACACATTGTTTGTGCATCTTTACTGATGAATTGAGTACAATAGACCACAATGGTACTGTTATCAAACATATTCATAAAGTATTCATAAAGTATTCAATCAATCAATTCCCCTCCCTCTATACCACATCTTGTGTGCCGAAAATGGCCCATCTACAAGCTCAAAATTAAATACACTGAAGATATTGTATTTATTTTTTTAAATAGTCCCCCTTGATCTACAAGGGGGACAAGGGGGCACTGCGACGCATTGTGATCTGCTATTTCCACAATGCTCTTGTATGACGAAGAAGGGAATTAATGTACGAAAAAACAAACACTTAAAATATGGAGATATAAGACGTGTTTCTGCCAGCTACTGTGGCCATCACAGTACACAGTGTTAGTGTATCTTCCGTATTAATGTATCCATTTGTATACAGAGTGAGTATAAAGGTTACATTTGTACACTTTTATTTACTTTCAATGACAATGTTTCATCTGAAACTTGCAAGTTTGGTGACTCCTATGTTCCAAGCTTTTAGCATGTGACATGACTTCAGAAAGGTGTGCCATCCACCACCTGAACAAGAAAGATGTGTCTGATATGACACCATATACTGTACTGTACATAGAATCATATTTATTCACATGTAGGGCAGGTAATTAGAGCCGTTGACATGCATAGGGCCAGGGTTTTGGTTTGATTCTGCTGTCACGGGTTGCAATGTGTTTGTAGTTCCAGTGAGCGAGGCAGGCAGGCAGGGCAGGCTGACTGCTGTTATTGCGTGAGCCGGCCCTGCTTCTCTGCCTGTCTGCCATGCCTGTCAAAGTCATGAGAGTATCACTTTATCATCGTTTGTCTGCCGTGTCCAACGCAATAGCGTGGGCGGGAGCCCTTAGGGAAATGGCAGTGGGTGGGCCTGAGGGGGGGGGATTTGCTGTGCACTCCATTTTTATTTAGTTGCTTGCTAGGCTTTATATCAGACGTCCAGTTCCTGCCTGTCAGTCGCTGGGTAATGTGTGTTACACACCTTAGAGAAAAGAGGCCTGATTTATAGATGTATATCTATACAGTAATATGACAGAATGGCTGGATTACAGCACCGTGTTTACAATTACACAGGATTCATTCAGTTTATTTTACTTTAAAGCACTGTGGAGACAGTAACAGTCATGTGGAACAGGATGCAACACAGATTCCAACAGCCTTAACATGTTTAACCACTTTCAACTTGGCATCTCTTATTTTGGGGCACGTTATCATAGCGAACTAGAAAAAGTCGGAGCACAGGTCTCCACCAGCTCAGGTAGGTTATTGTAAGCCAGCAATAGTAGGAATTCACCAATCAGGATGGAATATGAAAATTCGGACGGATCCCTCTTGATCACTTGACTATAGAGATAATGGGTACCGATTTGCGTGATGTTTGGAAAAAATGTTGTGGGAGAAATATAAAAATATAGTTTGGCAATTGTTCCTCAACGTTGTGCAGATGTGCTTGCAAAGTTTCATCCAAATCGGACGCTGCAATCATGATTTGCGGTATTTTTTAAAAAACGGGCCACTCCTGCAAACTTTAGATGTCAATCTTAACCAATCAGAATGGAAAATGAAAAATAGAGAGATCATATGTACCGATGTAACGTCCAATTTTTATTCTGAAGTAGTAGTTTTTTAAGTAAGTCGGCCTCCTGGTGGCGCTATAAAAGGCAGGGCCCTTCATGTGGAAAATGCAGGGCAAAGGTTTTTCCTTGGCCTCTAGGGAGTGCGCATACAAAGTTTTACACTGATTGGTGGAGTTATAGGTAAAAACAAATCGGCCTGTTATAGAGCATCGCAGTTGAAGCCCCACCCCGTCTTCACTCTGGTGTCGGAAGCGTTTTCCCCATTCATTTCTTCCATAGACATTTCATAAAGTATTTATTTAAACGTTTTTAAGCCTCGGACAAAGCCACCTCAGCTGGAGAGGAATCATGACAATATTCATTTTTTTTTTAAATGCAACGATTAATTAGAAAGCCGAAAAAAGGGCAGGGTACAAGACTGTGTACATGATTATTTTCAAAATTGCAGAAACTACACTCCCAGAATGCATTGCAAATGACACTTGTTTCCTGAAATATATCCCTTAAATCACACTCAGTTTAGTTATCCAGGCCAGCATATGGCCTGACATGTAGTGATTGTCATCTCTGTGGATGCTCTTATCGTCATCTTTAACACAGTGCATCACGGAGTTCTGCTGAAGTGCAATAATCTGCCGGCAGACAGGGGGGCAGTAGCTATTTTCGCGGCAACCGCAAGATATACAAAAGAAGAAGAATCTCCACCAATCACAGACGTCGATTTCACCGGATGTATAGTTAATAGCAGCATGGGTAATGCAGTTCTTCTCCGTGCGATCTTTATTAAAACATGTTTTTACCAAAACTAGAGTGATTGCATACATACTCGGGGGTTCTACAGGAGCATATAGAACCATTTTACAACCACCAGCCTAGTGGTAAGTGTACATTGAATTGCTACGACTTTGTGGCTGATAATTAAAAACCCTATGGTAAAAATTAATGGCCAGTTTGCTTCCGACACCTCACTGCGATGCTCTATAGCACCACCATGAGGCTGAATTGAACATTTTAAAGTGGCGTTTCTTCCTCTGTGTGGTGGGAATGTGCGTGCAAAATTTCACCAAAATTGCACACTGTGTTCATGAGTTCAGGCATTTTGTTCAAAACTGAGCACCCCTGCAAACTTTGGAAGCCAATCTGAGAAATATGAAAGACTAACTAGTTTAAAGGACCGTCCAAAATTGTGTTTTGCAATCACTCCCTGGCATCCAGAGAGTATGTGTGTTTCACTGCCATCGAGCCAACAGTACCAGAAATTAGCAGTTCACAGACGGACAGGGATGGAAAGGGTGCAAAACATAGTCTCGACCATGCCTGTCGGGCTGGCGGAGACAATTATACTATCATTTTTTTTGTATCTTTTTTTTAATAGTAAAAATCTATAAGCTCACATGTACCAATGTGACTCGAGGTGAGCTTGTAGATCAGCTATTTCTGAAAATAGGGCTCAAGTGGTTTACATCTTATAACAGGGGAAACGATGACGTAGGCTGACTTGTTTTTGGTACAGCCTTTCCAAGATAGGGAGATGGACACACATAGCTGAGTCCTCCACAGCATGTATTTATAGGGCTCTATAACAGGGCCAAAGGCAGTCTTTCTAAGCTAACCACTGTATGAAAACATGATGACACAAGCCTGAGAGCTCATTAGGGCAAATTATGATGCTGGGAAGCAAATTACGCGGCTATATGAGTTTTAATAGACAGAATCATATTATTATTGTTGCGACGTATTACACTCAACTTAGAACAGCGCGGTAACTTTCTGTGTAACTGAATAGCAACGCTGCCATCCAACAGAACAAGGCTAATGAGTTCTTACTGGTATTAAGGTTAACAGAGCGTTGCGGGCTGAATCAGAGACCTGTCTATATGGCTCAGACAAACCTATAAATCTGCTCTGATATGTTCACAGGAATGGCTTGGTAGGCATTTAAGAACTGATGTCAGTCATGACTGAGTCATGATTAGACTGTGATGATTGGTTCTTTGTCAGTATAACTCATCACCATGGGCCAGGTGGCTCTGGAGATCATTTCTATCCATGACAAACGTCAAACAACTCAAAGCATAATACTGTAGTATGGATACATGTCAGCAATTCCTTTCCTATTTCTCTTGCAATTTGTGTTTTGTTTGGATAGGACCACTGACCTGAAAATACAGTTTTCAAGTGAGAGGGCACCCAATGTTGCCTGTGTTTCTCATTGATACGTACTTTGTTCTTGAAAGTTCCACCGTTTATTTCAATTATTTGTCAAATTGGTTATTTATATCTGTTAACAACAACTAAATGTTACCAACTTACCATAGTTATTCAGACTACAAAAAGCATTATATGACTGTGACTATGCTCCAATACAATTACTGAGTAAATGTGTTGAACAAATCAATGCATGGATGTTAGGCCTGTCACGATTCACTCAACTCACGATACGATTCGAATCACGATTCAAGGTTCACGATTCACAATGTCACGATTTTTTTCAGAAAAATTACCCACGAAAAATACACAATTCTTACAATTCCAGTATTTTCTTTTCTTTTAACAATACTGTTCTCTTATGCTCTTTTCAATACAGTAGAACTATCAAATGACAAAAAACAACAATTACATTTCAGTTCACTTGTCTTCTCTTACAAGGAATCCTGTATGTTTTAGACGTTCTCTTATCCTCTATACAGTAGCAAATAGCAAATGACAGAATAGTGTAAACTTATCAATTCTTAAATGTCAAATCCTGTTCTTTTTTTAAACAACACTCTTACACTTTTTTCAATACTGTATCAAAGAATGCATTTTTTTTGTGGTACATAGCAAGCAAACTGTACTGTAAGCCAGGCACAAACTAAGGCATAATAACAACTCTTACCCTCTTTTCAAAATCAATAATTCATCAAAGTCAAGACCTAGTGTCTCATTGTCCCTGACTTTCTAACACACCATTCCACCAGCTTATATATTGAATGTGTCAATTCTTGTTTACCATTCCACCGGCTTATATATTGACTTTGTCAATTCTTGTTTTCACTAGAAACGTTGTTTCCACATTGTAACCAGTGGCAGAGACATGCATCTGTACGTAGCATTGTTGTTGTTAGCCCTTTGCACTGATTAGTGCTATGCTCTGTAACAGCAAAGTAATGACACAGCACTCAACTAACTGCTCTCTTTGTCAATCGAAATCGCGGAGCTCTGCTCTGTAGCTGAACGGAGGCACGCTGGCAGCTGTGAGTGGGTGAGCCTTCCTACTGTAGCTGCCGCTGCCTGCGTCTGCCTGACATTAGACGTTGAACACGTTGAACATGCAGAGACGTTGAAGACAGAATGGAGATTAAGTCAAGGGCGACCTCTGGTGGTCGAATCGCGATTCGTTTAAAAAAAAAATCGATTTTCACCATCCCCCAATAAAATCGATTTAAATCGATTTTTTCGTAAATCGTGACAGGCCTAATGGATGTGCCAGAATTTTCTCCAGTTGCTTTAAGACATTAAGAACGATTAAAAGCAAATTCTCAGCTTCAATCTGTATGTTAATAACCCAAGCCAGAAACCTTGGAGTCATATTGGACTCCAAGACTCCATTAGACCTGCATTAAACAGTCACATTACGACAATTACAAAGTCAGCCTATCACCTATATGAAGTATAAAGGCCTTATGTCTCAAAAAGATTTGGAAAACACTTTTCCATGCATTCATTTTCAGCAACTGCTACAGTATAAGTATATCGGACGTCGACTTGATGCTGAATGCTGCTGCTCGAGTACTGACGAATACCAATTAAGTGGATCATATCCCTCCATTTCTACAGTAGATCGTTACACTGGCACCCTGTCTAAATTAAAAAACATTGAATGGTTTAGGGCCAAAATATATTTCTGATCTTGTCATCATGAATCATCCAGACTTCTCAGGTCATCTGGGACAGGTCCGCTTACATACTGTATGTAATAACGTTATATATTTAACAAAAAACATTAAAAGTGGAAATAGTCGATCTATAAGCTGAAAACATGTCGCATTGAGGCGCATTTTGAGCTTGTAGATCTGCTTTTTCCACTATTTTTGAAAATATATGAAAATATATGGAAATGATTATGACGATAATAATGCAAGAAATAATTGCGATGATCTCAAATAATTGGGATTAGGCGATTATGTAATTGTGACTGGCCTATAGTTGCATGTTGACATACCCCTGCTTTGCCCTTCACTTTCCTGTCACTCTCCACTGACAAAAAAGAAAAGAGAAAAGGCTGAGCCTAATTTATACTCCGCAGCACGATGGTGTCCGTTTCAGAAAATAACAGCTTTTCAAGTTAACATGGAGACTTCAGAGAGTGACAGGCCAGGGGTATCAGCGCACTTATATGATAAGGCTAAGCAACAGTGGGTCTTCAGCACATTACAACCACTTCAGACTTATCATTAAGAAGTTTGACTGGGAGGAGAGTGTGTGGACATCCATCCAAATAGAGACACCGCAACAGTATCATGTATTACAGCCAGCTCCGGGGGCAATCCACCACGCAAAATTGATTAATATTTGCTTTCAAAATGACACGGCATGATGCATGGGAGCCCTCCAGATGCAAATGAACACTTTAAAGGAGATGAATAGCCTCAAAGGAGGATTGTAAAGTTCAAGCAGGAGATTTGCATATTTATATTACAACTTACTGATAATAAGCGAGGCAGGAAGGAGCAAATGCAATCCGTTTGTCAACGTACGGCCACTACATTACAAAAAGTAGACCTTATTAACTTCTGTGAACTGATATGTTCAATTACTCGCCACAATAGCTGCGCTGAAGACGTATTGTACTGCGTTTTGACTGTATAATACAATTTAGATGAAGGCAGAGACATGACACAATTGATGATGCATTTAGAATGACACAGGAAAGGTGTTGTAGAAAATGTAGCTCATAGCAACACTCAATTATTTAGTTCACACCGGAAAAAACACACTGAACTCAACCAAAAATTAAACAATTCAACCTTACTGTAGCTATTGTACATTTATTTCATCTACACAAATTAGCAACATCTTTCTCTGTTTCCATGATCAGTGTCATTTGTGCTATTCTGCATACTTTTCTTTTAGGGGTTTAGTTTAGGGGTTAAGGTTTAGTTAAGTCTGCGCCGGTGTCGTGTATAAAAGTAGCAGATGTAGGCTTATAAGCTTACATTAGGGCATTCACCAAATATTCGAATATTCGAATATCAAAGTCACTATTCGACGTTGTTCACCGAAGTCGAATATTCTTTTTTTTTTTTTTTTTCTCTTTAAAAATATATATAGTTTATCAAGCTAGATAGGATGTCATAAGAATGAGTTGTCAATGGCCCTGGTGGATGAATTTGTTAATGCTCTATAATCAGGGGTTCTCAAACCTTTTTAGGCTGTGACCCCCAAAATAAACATATTTGAACTGGGGACCCCCACCCTGACAAGCACTTGGAATTGTAGGTACTACATTTAATGTGACTCGGTTCCACAAATAAATATTGTGAAAATAGCAGATCTACATGCTCACAACGTTGAGAGGCGTTGTGAGCATGTAGATCGGCTATTTTCACAATGTTCGCCTCTTGCTTACTTAATATTTGACAGTTTGGCCAGTCCTGTCGAATATTCGACTATTTGAATACTATGAGGTTGAATAATTCGAATACTAAAAATCACTATTCGTGAATGCCCTAGCTTACATGCTTACTGGAAGAGGCTGGAAGCTAAGTTAAGGGGAAAGGTGTGTGTTGTCCATGCCAGGATCTGGGCAATCAGACCTGATTTGCACTTTGTGTTGCATGCCGAAAATAGCCGACCGATAAGCTCACAACGTGTTGCATCCGCAACGCGTTGTGAGCTTACAGGTCTGCTATTTTAGGCAAGTGACACCGTCGTACGACAACAGCATAAATTAACTGTTGCCTCGGGGAAATCGCGCTCTTTCGACGACGATCATTTCGACCGGAGGGATAGCAACTCACTCCACAGAGGTTAGGGTTAGGGTGAGGGTTAGAGTCGGGTGTCGAAAAGATGACATGTAGTAACAGCGACACGCTCCCGTTGCCTCAAGGGCCCACGGAGGAGAAGGAGATTCCTTCCAGGTGTGGGTGGGTGCGTTTATATACACATTCAGAATGGCATTCAGAATGAACTTATTCTGAATAGAGCTTCATACCCAAACGTTTACATGGGACCTGAATACAAGTATCCCTCATTCCACTGTCGTTTACATGACCAAAGGATTCATTCGGAATAGAACTTTGGGCATGCGCAAAGTAGGCCTACTTCAGGTCGGAGAAGGGGGGGGGGCAGTTCAGACAGCAGTTCATTCCGAATGGAGCGTTTATATGACAAATGTATCCCGATTGAAACGGCATAAACCACCTCTTCAGACCAGAATGAAAATTCATTCGGGTCAGACCGGAATGGCCATTCCTAAACGTTTATATGAGCATTTCTATTCTGAATGAGCAGTCATTCAGAATATAAGTGGAATACATCTGTGCATATAAACGCACCCATTGTGTAGGGTAGGCCCCGCAGTTGAGTCTGGCCCCTTCTTCATCGTGTTCAGTTGCAACTTTCTCCCTGTGTTCTGCAGCTTTGTAAGGATCAAGAGGATTTATTGCAGCTGGCAGCCTTCCAGTCACCTGAAACAAAAAAACAAAACAAAAAAACAACAACAAGCTAACTGTAATGTCAATCCACTCACCTGGACTACACTGTTAGATCATCAGTTTGTGAAGGTGCAAAACTGCAAATCCTTAAGTTTCATGTCCGACCCACCCGGGATTTGATCCCTGGTCTCCCGTGTTGGACCACCTGTCTCCTGAAACAATAAGGTTAAAAGCTTGTGAGGTGAGAAAATCTTTTGATTGTAAAACAATTATAATTCATGGTTGAACCCAGACACAGGCCTGTTGTTTACCATTTTATATATATACATTATGTGATTTATGTATACTTAAAAAGCTCACAATGTTCCGCAGTGTGACACCTTCTGAGCTTGTAGATCTTCTATTTTCAGTGCGCAACACAATGCCTAGTATAACTCAGGCCTCTCTCCTCTTTGGGCCCTGGAGCCAACAGGTCCCTGCTGCTTCTGCTAATTGCCCAGATCCTGACATTTCTCTAACTGTGGACATAATGAATTATGAAAGTGGCAGAACGAGACATGCCCTCCCTCCACCGCACGCACGCACGCACGCACGCACGCACGCACACACACACACACACACACACACACACACACACACACATTTCCCCTTAGCTTAGGTTCCCGCCTCTTCCAATAAACATGTTGATTTTGGAGCACCTCGGACCCATCTATTAACCGTTATTGTTTTCCCTAAACATGACATTGATTCGATTTACCACCAATCAATTTCAAACGGTTCTGACATTCAGATATGACCTTAAAGCCAGGCGGTCCCAAGAACTATGATTACGATTAAACTTTCTACTAATGAGGTGATTTCTCTTCGCGCGAAGGCGTTCGACAACAACCCCACCCCGGCAACGGTCAGTAAAAATTAGATCAATTATCGCAAACAAAACGGCCTTAACTGGATTACCCCTTTGCACCCGCTAATTTGTGTAATTAATAACCTCCCGTCCTCGACGGCGGGGGGCAGTTTATTAATAACAATCTATATCTGCATGCGCTAATGAAACGGCGGGGGCGAGCCCATCCGTTATGCAGGTAATGTCATAATCAATGGGCGCCACGGCGCGCATGTTAATTACAGCTGTTATTAATTGTTACAGTCGGAAACCTGAATGCTACGACATGCTGTCAGCAACCCTTTTGTCCTATTATGTATGGCAATCAGCGGATTGAAAATGGCAAATCTAATTAGCCATTCAGCCAGGGCAGGCTGGGAGGCCAAATGAGACGGTATCAACACTGACAGCTGGCAGCCGAGGCGCCGTTCACACTGGGCAACGAACAAAACCAGCATTATGCGCTGCCACCGCCAACAACAGGAAAAGGGATGTATCGCAAACTAATAAATACATTCACAGTAGCAGCCTGCCATATCACACAATGGCCTAACGAAATGCCTGCTTGATGCTTTTGTTTGGGTACAAGGGGTGTTTATGCCTTTATCTGTGCATTGAGGATGGGGGGGGGGGGGGGTGGAAGGGTACATCTATTCTGTCATGCCTTCTATGCAAGCGGTTCTCAAACTGTGCTCGGTCCCCAAAAGATCTTTTGAGTGGTGCTAACCGCTCCTACATCTGGCTTTGTCTGTTTCCCACATTGGCCAAGCTTCGCAGAACATAATGACATTAACTCATAAATATCTTCTTTTGTGGATCGATTACTGCATCAAAATGTATCAACAAACTATACTATCAGAAATTCTCAAATATTGGCCAAATATTACCTAAGAATGAGGGGACATTTTTGGAACATAGGTAGCCAATCTACATTTTCTCAACATTTATCTGTTGAATCGAGTAAAAAGTGGGGGGGTTCCCAGTTCAAATAGGATTATTTTGGGGGGGTCATGGCCTACATGACCTACCTACCTACCTACCTACCTACCTACATACCTACCTACCTACCTACCTACCTACGGTACCTACCTACCCTACCCTGTCTGAGTCCTACCAGAGGGTGAACGTCTGGCAAACTAACTATCATGTCACTGCACTGTAGGCAGGTTTCTGAAGCGCTCCTATGAGACACAGACCAAGGAGGACCAAAATGGGTACCATGTTATCATGAACATTAGTGAGAACCAATTATATTATATGAAGATAGAGAAGGGGGAGTTCTCTGCATCATATCAGGTCGACTCCCTCAGCAATCGAACCACACTGAGGTCAAATGTATCGGTAGCCAGATAAGTCGCCCTCTTTCAAAGTCGCCCCCAAATTCGTTTCCCAACGGGTCTGTGGCCTTAAGCTAGATGCAGAATAGACTAAAATCAAATATTTGCTTCTGGGGGTCCCTGGAACAAAATATTTTGTGATGGGGGTCCGTAGCCAAATACATATCATTCTGGGGGTCCTTCACATGACAAAGTTTGAGAAACACTGATGGCAACATACGTTTTTTTCAGAAAATTGTTATGATTTAGAAGACATTTGTAGAATGCAATGCACGATGGGATGTTGGAAAGTTGTGGATAGAGCAGCCTCCACCACAGCATTCATACTGTCTGTGACTCCTCCTCATCATTCATTCTGTCTGTGACTCCTCCACAGCATTCATACTGTCTGTGACTCCTCCACAGCATTCATACTGTCTGTGACTCCTCCACATCATTCATACTGTCTGTGACTCCTCCAAATCATTCATTCTGTCTGTGACTCCTCCATATCATTCATACTGTCTGTGACTCCTCCACATCATTCATACTGTCTGTGACTCCTCCACAGCATTCATACTGTCTGTGACTCCTCCACATCATTCATACTGTCTGTGACTCCTCCACATCATTCATACTGTCTGTGACTCCTCCACATCATTCATACTGTCTGTGACTCCTCCACATCATTCATACTGTCTGTGACTCCTCCACATCATTCATACTGTCTGTGACTCCTCCACATCATTCATACTGTCTGTGACTCCTCCACATCATTCATACTGTCTGTGACTCCTCTACAGCATTCATACTGTCTGTGACTCCTCCACATCATTCATACTGTCTGTGACTCCTCCACACCTCATCATTCATACTGTCTGTGACTCCTCCACACCTCATCATTCATACTGTCTGTGACTCCTCCACACCTCATCATTCATTCTGTCTGTGACTCCTCCACACCTCATCATTCATACTGTCTGTGACTCCTCAGCATTCTTACTGTCTGTGACTCCTCCACATCATTCATACTGTCTGTGACTCCTCCACAACATTCATTCTGTCTGTGACTCCTCCACAGCATTCACACTATTAAAGGTTAAAAGCTTGTGAGGTGAGAATCAATTGATTATAAAATGGGTTGGGTTGAACCACAGGCGTGTTGTTTACCATTTTATCGTTACAGTTTACTATCAGAACCGTCACAACTTGTCCAGACGGGTAACGCCTGACACTGTGGCACAGTGATGTCAGATACTCAGAGCAGGGATCTCCATATATGGGCATAAACAGGTGACATCACAGTGATGTCAGATACTCAAAGCAAGGATCTCCATATACAGTATGGGCATAAAAGGGATTATGTTAGGGATCACCATATATGGGCATAAAAGGGATTCTGTTAGGAGAATCCATATATGACCAAGACAGATGGCGCGACCTCGCCCTGCTTTTCCCTCTTAGGCGTCTTACTGGTATGTTATGTGAAACGGCACATCATGTCTCCATCTGGAAGTGTACGCTTTTTAATGGTCTATGGGTTTGCTGCTCTGACATCACGCTGACATCACTAGTCTGTGAATGTGATGTCAGGGGAACCACAATCACAGAATCCCTTTCACATTAGGCCTAAACAACATTTTATGAAGTGTCTGCAACCTTTCATTTTTCCAGATGTGCGCCACACCATCAGTAGAGATCCTTCTTTGTGATGTTGAGGTTACTTTCAGAGCACGACACTCTAGCTGACAATTGTTGCTCAAAGCATGAATTGGCCTATTAAAGGTCGCAAACGTGGTATTTAGAATCTTTTACAACACTAGAATAATGATCAGATTCTAGATCAGTGACATGACAATCAACCAGTAGTAAGGAGTACAAGGAGCGTATCAAATAGAGTTTTTGCCCAAATATGGACGTCCAGTGAAGCCAGGCCATCTTGTTCCATGACTTGTCTGTTGGCTTTCATACAGCAGCATATTATGTCATTGAAAACCAGTTATGTTCTCTCTAAATAAAACTCCCTGTTTAAACAGTGTTTTTTGATAGCCAGGTACAGCACTGCATTATGATGTTTGAAATTAATCTGTTATACTATGTCTGGACATTTATTGCTCTCTCTCTCTCTCTCTCTCTCTCTCTCTCTCTCTCTCTCTCTCTCTCTCTCTCTCTCTCTCTCGCATCCATATTTAAGCAGACAGCAGCTTGCGTCTCCAGTCAGCAAGCCACCTGTAAATAATGCAGTGTTAAAGGTGGCAGCCAGGATTAGGGGGTGAACAGGTGTGCTCCCCCCCTCTACACACACACACACACCACCACCACATCCACCGCCCTGTCACCCCCAAGTCTCACTCTCAGCCCCAGCCAAAGGTAGTCTTAGCACCGCAGGTGCTGAGCACCAGGCTGGCATGCCCAAGGGGGCCACCGGCCCTTTCCCCTCACCATATTCAGAGCAGTGATGGGCAATAAAACCACTTCACACCTTAAGTGAAAGATACGACTTTAAATATTTTACACATATTCTGCATATGCAATTTACCCGCACCTGGCTCTTAGAAGCAACAACATCTGGTAGCAGTTGCTTTAGAGGCAATTAATTCTTCAGCCAAGCGACCAGAGTCCTCTCGCTGAATATCTGCGGAGAGGAGGCTTAGGTATGTGTGAAGCTCTCAAGAGCGCAAACATGCTAAGAGAAGGACCCATCATAATAGGTCTGGTGTTAGAAAATAATATATTTTTTCATTATTGTTATTGCATTGTATTATTTTAGAAAGAGGCCAGTGTCCTTTACTGTAACAAAATACTTAATACAGTACACTGCATGATGAAATACACTTGAAATAAATGTTTAGCCCGAAGTCAAAACTGAAGTATGAGAATGCTATTTTCTTTTTGAAAAACTTTTGAAAAACCCATGCGCTGCGACGCGAGGTTGGGACTACTGCTCCTTGATCGCTGCCCTCCACTCCCTCCACTGATCCTGCAAAAACCTATAACAACATGCCCAACATAAGGATGGCAGGTTGACAGGTTAAGTCTGTGTGAGACTGTGAGTTTTAAATATTTAACCAATGAAAAAGCATTAACAAGAGCTTGTGACTAAATAACCATGCTAGATCCTTTGGAGCACTGGTTCTTTTTCTTTTTCTCCATTTCCTGAAAAGTAACAGTTTTGGACAACAGTTTGTGCCTGAAAGCAATATGTCTACAAAAAGAAAACAGGTCTGGAAAATGATGAAAAATAACTGGCTGTTTTATCGAAAAAAGGAAAAGAAAAGAAAAAAAAGCCAACATTACAACATAGTTTTCAAGATGGCTTAAGGTGATTGAATAACAGCCGAGTTAATACTTTGAGCTATAAACATTTTGGTTTGATTGTGCTCATTTGACTTCACAGAGCCTGACCTTTTGAAGCCACTAAATAAAACCCTGTTATCACAATGGAGTTAAAACGGTGACTAAGTGGTATATTGGGTTAGCATCTGATTGGCTTGAAATTGTTCTCGCTTGACTCTTTTTCGTCTTTAGTGGCGGAAATCACTGTTTTCCTGTTGTCTGAATGGCCTTAAACATTTACTTTCCTCCGGCACTGATAGGATTTCTTTGTATTCCGCTGTCTTTTTCCCATGGGAATGAAAGTGGTTTTGGAGTTCAATGCTAAGTAGGAAACTGCACTGCATTCCTATGTATAGTAGTGGCAGACACCCGTTTACCTTTATGGGAGAGATGATGTTTACCATAAATGATACTGGAGGCATTTTCTGCCAAGGTCCAGTGTGTGGCACCACACATGGACAAGGTTATGAAAGAACAAAACAGTCCTCTGCAACATTTATGAGAAAGAACAGCATAGTCAGACATTTGACTAATGTCCAAATCAGCACCAAAATAAAGGAGCAATACTGTCTGAGTTTATGGTGGGAAAAGTTTTGCTGCTCAAGGTCAGAGACGTAAAAAAAAGCAAAAACGGGTGATTGCTTTGGTGAATGGAAATTATTTGAATAATGGATAAGATGATATGGGTGGGACAAGTTCATAATAATAATATTATTATGAACATGTCCCATATCATCGTATCCAGTATCCAGTATTATGGGAATCATTGCCTTTTGTCTATTTATTTGGGTTTTTGCTGATGTTTTGGTGAATTCAGCAATTCGACCACGTGGTTTAAATCTTGTGAATGGAAAGTTCAAACTCGGGGTAGGGATGAGTTACATTCCTTTTGTCCTGGTTTATTTGGCTTTTCGGTTTTGATGAATGGAACCAGACTTTTTGGCAGGTGCAGCATAATTCAAATCTAATCAGAAAATGGGGGTCATTTTGTGTTGTATCCTCTTTCCCGGTGCATGTTTGTTTTTCCTGTAGGTTCAGAGAAACATAAATGACTGGTTAACTAACTTGTGTTGTAGTTCAAGTTGTACCATGCTCTTATGATTGAAGAAAAATGAAAGAAGCATTGGCAGGTGAAGTTAACACTCCGGTGTTTGATGCTTGTGTGTTTGTTGTTAAGGGGTGGGGTTAAGGTGTTAGATGGACACTGGCTGTTTATCATAAACACGGCCCCGGCCCTGAAGAAGAGGGGGTCCATCTGCTTTGATTTTTATTCAGCGATTCTCCCCCAGGGGCCCCGGCGCTGGAGGAGTGAGAATAACAATACTTGAGCCCATCTGCTCCCGCAGCACCAACACCGGCTAAATTATCACACGCTACGAGCGACTGGCATATGCTGTGGCATAAAGCTACAAGAGGGCATTGTGTGCCAGCTGTTGTGTTGACAAATACTTATCTGGCAGTTCTGAAGTCAAGCTTGGTAAGCTGGTTTCAAGTTTTTTGACACACACACACACACACACAAAAAAAACACCAGCTAAACGGGGGCCGGTTGGGAAGGTTGAGGGTGAAGAAACTGGAAGCTTACTGTGTGTGGGGGGAGATGCATGTTTAATACATGCTGATTTATCTCAGGGTCTTTGTTAAAGATTGCCTGGGGGATTTGGGTCACCTCCTATGGAACTCAATCCATAGCATATACAGTACAGTAGGGCAGTGAAGGAGACCGAAAACTATACAAAAACAGACCTCTTAATCTTTGTAATCCTGCTGTAGAATATTAACCAACAACAGGCTGAGCTGTGATCACATTGTTGTTTGTCGCTATCTATTTCACAGAACAGGAGATGATAGCTTTTTCAGAGAGACATACATAAATTGGGGATGATCACACTAATCCAGGGCTATTCAACTAGATTAGGGAGGGGGCCACAATTGTAAAATGACTTGAAGTCAGGGGCCACAAGAGTGTGACAACAGAAATGAACAAAATGTTCATGGTTAACCGTTTGTTGTGTGCTATATGTCCGATAAGACACAACAATGGGCATGTATGCCCAATATGGTAGTTTCTTAGGGCCTGCTTGATACTGTGCCAGTCCTTTATAGTGTACAGGCTTAGATTTTGATATTAAGAAAAGAGCAAGTAGATAACTATTTCAGTATGTTCTGCATGGGTCATTGGCATGGAAGCGTCTCTGCGGGAAGAGTATTTGAGTGTGTATGAGGAGTGAGCGGGCCGCTTCTTTTCACCTGACAGGGTGGAGCTTCCCCGATTGGACGTAGTGCGTGGAAGGAACACGTTATTCCAACCAGTTCCTTTCCCCTCCATCAGGCGCCCCGGCTGGCCAGGGGGAGGCATTATAGAGACCAGGATTACTGCATGTTTTTGTGAGGGTATCTATAACCTAGGAGACACGGGGAGAACATCCAAAGTCCACACAGAAAGGCCCTTTTGCCAACCCCACCTAGTAGGTGTGGGTGTTGATGACGCGGAGGAGGGAACATGCTCCCCAGGCGACAGCGCTACCAACTGCGCCACCGTGCCCCCAACATTCCTCCATTCTAAATCGTAGCCTACATTTTATTCTTAACGGTTAGTGGTTCCTTGGCTTAACCATCAACAAGCTTTAGTTAACGGTTATGAAAAACATATAAAATGGTCATCCTGTACCACCAACCATCCAATAATAATTTACCAGTAAGACTCCCTAATCGGGAGATAAGCGACCGTTGGTCGCTTATCTCCACAAATAGGCCAAAAGTTTGTTTTACCAATTATCAAGACATACGGGCAGTTGACAGTTTGCCATGGTTACTCATTGAAGTTGAATCTCCATATATGGAGATAACCTACGCATCACACTAAGTCTGACCTCACCAGCCCATATTTGGGCATGAGCAACTTATGTCTCCATATATGGAGATATGATGACATCACACAGTCCTCAGCCGATGATGTGGCGTGATGTCATACAATACACAAACGAGCCCTACAGTATAAAGGGGCAATTCTTGCCAGGAAAGAAGCATTTCTTCGACTCAGACCTTATCGCCAGGGTTGGCTTATAGCAGCTGTCGGTAGGACCATATATGGATTCTGTTAGTGTGGATCTCCTAACAGGGCATCATCTGGGATACAATCCCTTTTATGCCCATATATGGAGATCCCTAACAGAATCCCTTTCATGCCCATATATGGAGATCCCTAACAGAATCCATTTTATGCCCATATATGGAGATCCCTAACAGCATCCCTTTTATGCCCATATATGGAGATCACTAACAGCTAACAGAATCCCTTTTATGCCCATATATGGAGATCCCTAACAGAATCCCTTTTATGCCCATATATGGAGATCCCTAACAGAATCCCTTTTATGCCCATATATGGAGATCCCTAACAGAATCCCTTTTATGCCCATATATGGAGATCCCTAACAGAATCCCTTGTATGCCCATATATGGAGATCCCTAACAGAATCCCTTTTATGCCCATATATGGAGATCCCTAACAGAATCCCTTTTATGCCCATATATTATGGAGAAATCCCTGCTCTGAGTATCTGACATCAGTGTGATGTCACCTGTTTATGCCCATATATGGAGATCCCTGCTCTGCGTATCTGGTTGCTATGGTAAACAGTTGGTTGCTAGGGTAAAAAAACATGGTTGCTATGGTAAACAGTTGGTTGCTAGGGTAAACAGTTGGTTGCTAGGGTAAAACCATGGTTGCTAAGGTGGTTGCTAACGTACACTAACAGACCAGCAACAACAGACTGTTGCCACAGCAACGTACACAAAGGTTTGTGTACACATGTGGTGTGATGTCATACTGATGCGGAGATATGAGCAGGGCAAAGGTGTGACGTGTGACGTGTGACGGACGGACGGCCGGTGGAGGTTTTCATAGTAAACTGCTCCCTGACGGTCGCAATTACATGTATTTTTACAATGGAATATGGAATTTTCTCCAGGGGCCACAAGAAAGCTCTGCTGAGGCCTAATTTGGGCTGCCAGTTGAATATCACTGCACTAATCCTATCAGTGAATAAAACAAGATCGTCCCTCTTGACAAATAATGCACATTTGTGCAATGCAACTACTGTAGCGTACATGTAGGTGATTTTTGCTTCGCTTTCTCAAACGGTTGCCTGTAACCTGTATGCTTGCCCTGATGCTGTTCATGTAACCAGCACCCTCCCTCGAAAGAAAATGTTTAATCACAACAGGAATTGAAAATAATTGTTAAACGTGTCACCGCAAAACCAATTTTCTTAAGGTGTTAAATGACCATACATGTAGCTCGCAAAATCTTTGGAGCTATATTGAATTTAATTTGAATAAGCAAATAAATAAGCCTAAAAGTAGTGCTTAGGAACATATTCACAGCTGGACAGGACAGATCCATGAACCAGATTCAAACCTTTTTATTTTACTATGATGAAAACCTGCAGCTCCTGTGCGTCAGTTAGTCACGCCTCATGTCACACTCCATATATGGCCAAGACAGAAAGTTGGTACAATACATGGATCTCCATATGTGGCGCTGACTATCATCACCTGGATCTCCATAAATGAAGATCACGACACTGACCTCATCAAACCCTAGATCTCCATATTTGGAGCTGGCCAATACCTCTACATCTGACCTCTGATCCTCTATTGAAATTTCAAATAAATAAATAAACCTCACAGACTTCAGATATGGATATAGCTGACCTGTTGATATCACAATGACGACTCGACCTGCTCAGCAGGATAAGACCCACATTCTCTGGATATTTCAGATTCAACCAACGCTCTTGAGAATCTCCAACACTACCTTCAAGAACTCTTCACAGCACAGGACAGTCAGTCAGTCAGGTCTCAGTGCGACCACATGAGCGTGAGGCCTTATGGGCTTGTACAGTAGATCTGCTATTTTTGGCAAATGTTCCCCCCAAAAAGGTTTATATCACAAAGATTTGGTCCCCCTGTAGTAACTCGGTGGGGACCGACTGTTGACTTGAAAACCCCTGTTCTATTTCACCCACAACACACAATTAGTACTTTTGAAAAAAAAAGGTTTTTATTTAGTTAACATTGACAGAAACATCACTGACATTGACTTCCTTCCGTTACATACAGCATTGTCTACACTGTACAGACAACTAAAGTCAAACGTCCCCGTATGCGCTCCACAAGACTCACATGGTGTCCTCCTGTGGACAATTGTCCTTGTCAGTGAAAAGCTTCTACATATCAGCAGTGCAGATACAGGTTGTTCCTCCCCTCTTCAGAGGGGGAGAGGGGAGGGGGTGGTGGGGTGATTACAAGGGATGCTGGGACTTGTAGTTTATCCAGGACTTCACTTGAAAAAAGATTCCCATGACATATTTATTTCATGATCAAATGCCATACTGTATGTATATATGTATACATAACATTCCCTGTTTTGATCATGGTGGAGCCTAGGACATTGGTTCTCAAAGTGGGGTCCTTGGGGGGTTTCCATGGGGTCCCCAGCAAAAGTATTTAACATGGCATCACAATCATTTTAAACGTTATCCATTTGTATTTTTGGCTATTCAAAAACAGCAGATCTACAAGCTCACAGTGTGCCACTTCGTGCTGTGATGCAAGCTTGTACATCTGCTAGAGCCTATAGCTTAAAAAAAACGAATTGGGTGTCCTGGACATAAAAGCGTTTGAGAACCACTGGCCTAGGTCTCTAGGAGAAAGCCAAAAAGCCTTTACACATTTGGAGGTCTCCAAGTACCCAGCCTGGTTCCTCCTCTCACCTCCTTAAACCGTCTTAAACACTTCAACATGTTCAGTAGTTTCAATGGGACATCAGCGTCAACTACAACAACTCACCTTAGTAATACAGTGAGACAGGGATAAAAGCCTGATTCATGTACTTGGTTGGTTTACGTGCGGGTGTCGCGCACCAAAAAATGGCAGATCTACATCTCGTGTCACGCGTCCGGCGAGATGCGAGCTCGTAGATCAGTTCATTTCGGCGTGCGACACCCACGTTGCAATTACGTATTAATCAAGCTTTTCAGAAGTATTTGTCGCTTGTAATGTATCGCCTGTATCACCCCCTGGTTTCTTTTTATTTCATTAAAAAGGGAATTACAAGTTTGTAAATATATATATAATATATGTGGATTAGAATATAATAAATAGTACTGGATCAAATAAGCTCACTTAAGTTACCCGATGCACGGCTGGAAACTGGACACACTTGAATGAAAAAAAAAAAAAAAAAGGCAGCGAGAACAAACCACTTTGACGAGTATTCTCTCACCCAATAGTTATCCAGAACTCCTGAGGGGGCGGAGTTAAGCCTTCAGTAAACATAAAACACAACTTTTAGTTTTAGTTCCCTCTCGTCACGCAGAGTAAAAAAAAACAAAAAAAAACAGGATATCGCAGTCTTCACATCAAACTGTTAACTGAATTATTATTCAGAAACAACAAAAAAATAACATTTCTTTTTTTTTTTTTTTTTTTTTCCCAGTACCGCAACGACTCAGACAATGTATAAATGTAATAAACATACATTGTAAGGACATCTAGGCGACGTTATGTTGGGCGTGGATGGATGTACACCGCTTCACAAGGAGTAGAATACTGTGGTCTTTGATGATGGGATAGTCGTACAGGTTAAAGTGTGACTATACTTGTCCATGATGACGATGCTCTGTCGGACACAGCGGAGGCTTCTATAGGGACGAGGAGATTTCACACAAGCTTGTGGAGAGAAAGAGAGGAACAGCACGTTGGTCTGTGAATGGGTTTTGTGCGCGCGCTGCTTTAAAAAAAACGCTAATCTCCCAAACGTTTTGAGCTTGATTAATAAAAGCAGAACTCACCACCCACCGTTCCTTCTTGCAGAAGGTTAAAATGAGCTGCTCTCTAGTCCCTGACTGTTCTTGTATTTCTTTTTTTTGTTACAAGCGTTTGGAGACCACTCGGGGACGAGTGGACCCCTCCCCAACCTCCCCCCCCCCCCTCCCATCTCCTTGGAAGGGGAGGGACTCTTCCAGCAGGCCTGTTATGTCCTCGACTCATTTAGCACTGCTAACCAGCGCTCCGCTGAGGCACAAGGAAGCTACAGAGAGATGCATGAAGACACAAACACTTCAAATAACGCACAGTGCAAAAATAGGTTTCTTAAACCCCCTCTCCTCAACAACGACCCCTTACCCTTACCACACACACACCCCCCCACCTCCTCATAACCTCTGTGGAAAGACGGGAGACTCGGCCGGGGCTAGAGGCGTTGAGGAGCAGAAGTTGGTGGGGCAGACAGGAAGTTAGCGGTTGGTAGGTAGGTAGGTAGACTCCACCCCTCCTTGGGTGTCTGTCTTGTCAGTCAGTTCCTTCAGTCTTTCTCTGTCTTTTATTTTTTTTTTTTGGAGGGGGAGGGGGGTGAGGGTCTCACTGTGGGCTCTCTCCTGCCCCTCTGAGGTGGCGTAGATAGATGGAGGTGTGGATGTGTGTTTCTACTTGTAGAGGCTCATGGTGGGACTCTGGTACATACACATGTAGGCGTCACAGAGCAGCCGGCGGGCCTGGCCCTGGATGCTCTTGGGGTCCAGGAGGTGCAGCTCCTCGGGGCTCATCTTCAGGTAGGCACCCGCCTCCGGGCAGGGGGACACCTGGGGGATGTTGAAGCCGTTCTGCCCTCCTGTGTGGGAGGGAGGGAACACACAAACACACACAAATAAACGTTTTAATTTCAAGTAAAGATGCTCCAATTGCCCTATTTTGTCAGACTGGGTCTCTCTGACTGGCACCCCGGCACCACATCCAACAAAACCGCTACACCAGGTTTGAATCCAGATAGAAGAGGAAAGTTATATAGTGCTGCTTTAATTGGAGCCTAAACCACATTAATTAACCACAAATGATATATAATAAATAAGGAGATTAATTTATTTATATATAAAATAAAACATTAAATCAACTTGTCCCCACTTTGGTCCGAGTCCCCACGCATAAACAGCAGTTATTTAATAGCAGGGATTAAACATCTAACATATCTGTTGATTTCCTAAAGGTTTTTAAAAAATGTACATTTCCTAAAGGTTTTTTAATGATGTTTAGTCTTAATGGTAATTGGGAATGCATATTGGAATGTCAACTACATATGTAGTATACTGCCCATATTATATATTGCACTGTGTCTGTGCAATATATGTAAATGTAAAGCCTTATTGAGTTTGAACAAAGTGCATCCGTATTGAGAAACCAAGATCGGCACATCTTTGCACTAATGCAAACGGCCCTGCATTCATCACGTTAAATGACGATGACATTGATTCCGATGGCATGTTGTTGTTTTTTAATCAAGCCCTTAGTCTGTGCCACAACCACTGAATGGAAAACTACCACCATCTAGAGCAGTGGTTCTCAGAGTGGTGTCTGGGGACCCCCAGGGTTCCAGGGGGTCCCCAGCAAAAGTAACATTGCATCACAATCATTTTAACCACTTTATAATTTATATGTTGGCTATTCAAAATAAAAAATAGCTTGAACATTTTTTTTAGTATATCAAAAATGTTGAATAATTTAGATTTTTAATTTTTAGATTTTCTCTTCTGAGGGGTGCCAGGCACAAATCATTTTCGGGCCAAATACATATCAATTTGAGTGTCCTTCTTGGCACAAAAAGTTTGAGAGTCACTGATCTAGGCCGAGGCCACCTCGCTCACACGCGCACACACACACACAGACACACACACATACCGTCACGGTCGGCCATACTGTCAAAGAAGAGCCAGGCAGAGTCGGCGGCGCCATACTTGACGAAGGCCACGTAGTGACTGGTCTCGATGCAGAGCACAGCGAACAGCTCCATCCTCTGGCGGGGGAAGCTGCCCTGCCGGCCCAGGCCCTCTTGGAGCTCCTTGGGGACGGACAGCTTGCCATGCCGATGGGCTTTCCTCTTAGGGTGGAGGTGGACCTGGACACACACACACACACACACACACACACACACACACACACACACACACACACACACACACACACACACACACACACACACACACACACACACACACACACACACACACACACACACACACACACACACACACACACACACACACACACACACACGTGTTACTGGACTGCAATTTTATGAATGATATTTGAAAGTTTTGGGCCATTTTAACCCTAAATAACACACACACACACACACACACACACACACACACACGTTAGTATTACTATACTCGTGAGGGCATTAGCATTTTAGGACCGATTTTATGAAAGACATTTTAAAAGTAAATCTGCAGGTAAAAAGATGATTTATAGCGTGCTGCACAGCGTTTGTGCTTGTAGATCGGCTGTTATCTGTGCATGTTGACACCGGCACGCAACTAAGTATAAATCAAGCAATGGTCCACACAATCTCTACTTTCTACTACTTCTACTATATGTGTGGGTACATTTGGCCCTCACAAGTATAGTAATAGAAGTACACACACACACACACACACACACACACACACACACACACACACACACACACACACAATACTGTTATTTGAGTCATTTCATTTCAGTTCTCTTCACACAATCTCTAAACCGTAAATATGCAAGAATGTGAAATCAGGTATGATAACTATGAACCAAATAGTGAAGTTCTTTAATTATATTGCACATTTTATATACACATACAATATGTATGCACATTGCATAACACTTGCACAACAAATAAGTCATATCAAAAGAACGAATTTACTTTTTCCATCTTACTTGTTACAACTCTTGCCCATACCACAAATGTATTCCTTGGTAACAGGCTCCACCTAGTGGCCAACGATGGTACACATGGTACATGCAGTTTATTGCTTGCTTTGCTTTGGGTCGTGCAGCCATTGGTTGACTGTGTTTCCTTCATACCTGCGTATTGCACTTTTCACAGAACTGTTTGATCTTTCCAGCGGTGATGTCTCCGTCCTCATAGCACTCCCGGCACTCATAGAGAGCCAGGCCTCCACAGATTCGACATTCTCTCGGAGCTGCAGCACAAAACAGTTTTACAATTTAGGCATTTAGCAGATGCTCTTAACCTAGAGCGATTTACAATAAGCAAGGTAATACTGGGCTGTCACGATTATGACATTTTACATGACGATTTATTGTCACTCAAATAATTGCGATTAACGATTTAATTGTGTTGTTGTGGTTGACAATTACATTTCAAGCTCACAACGCGTCGCGATGCGACGCGTTGTGAGCTTGTAGATCTGCTATTTCCACTATTTTTTTTTAAATGTTTGAACATATATAAACCTTTTTCAACATGTAAACGATTATGACGATTATCACAAAAGAATTGCGATTATGTCAAAGAATTGCGATTAGACGATTATGTAATAATTGTGACAACCCTAATTTAGGCATTTAGCAGATGCTCTTAATCCAGAGTGATTTACAATAAGCAAGGTAATACATCAATACATCAACACCAATACATCAAATGCATAGAAATATCTATCTAGACAAAAATAACATAGTAGACCGAGCACCTAATCAGTAAAAATGCTATATTTAAAACCTAAACAATGCTACAGTATCTGGCTTTCATGTATGGTCATTGAGGGGTAGGCGAGTGCTACGGTAAGTGCTATGGGATTAGGTGGAGTCTGAAGAGGTGAGTCTTCAGGCCACAGCGGAAGCTAGGAAGTGAGTCTGTGCGACAGGGAGTTTATTCCACAGTTTGGGCGCCAAAACACTGTGGTTTAGTTTGTGTACACTGCAAGGTTTCCGTCCCACAGCGACAATTATGTAATTCTTTGAGAAGTGGGGAGTTAAGAACACAGATCAACACAGAACTCAATCTCAGTAAAATGGTGTTGTGTTATGAAAATTGGTTGTCGAATGGAGGCAATGAATAAGATGCAAACTCACTGTCTTCAAGTAGGTCGGTGATGTCTAACTCCAGAGACGGGAAGATTTTGTTAAACATTTTGAAGTCCTTGCCAAAGCGGGGCATCTGGATGATAAGGCAGGAGGGAGCCTGGACAACAGCAGTAAAAACATGGACACAGAACGTTGAGTTGGGCAGAGGGTTTATAGTGACTGACAAACATGATAGATCAGTAAAGAACAAACATCAGCACGACCAACAGCTCTACAACAACGCCTCAGACCAGAACACTTTCTATCAATCGGCACTGTCTGGAGGAAACCTTTCAGGGGGGAAAAAAAGTATAATAATCTGTGTGTAGTTATTATTTAGCCTATTCGTGTCATTTTAGGCAGAAAATCTTCCAAATTTGTGTTGCTGGCTTTTTAGATAGGCTATTTTCAACACTTTTAGACTATCCTATGTGACGATTGACAAAGTATTGATACAATAAGGCATTGGTGTATGAAAAACAAAAACATAAGAAGATGAACTGTGGAAATATAAGGTTTCTGACAGCGGCGATAAGTATGGTTATATTAATGCATTATTGAGCATCATTGGGCATCATATAAAGTGTTACTGTAAGTATGTTTACACAATGCATTATAGACATGGGCTTCATAGAAAGTGTCACTAAAGATTGAATAAAATCACCTCTGCAAACTTGAGGTCACTGTTGATGAAGGACCACTCTAGAAGCTGCTGGCTGGTAGGAACTCCCACTTTGTCCTTTTTGTCCATGAAGATCTGGTAGAAGTAACAGTCCTGGACCTTCTGCCCTGCTGACCTGTAGCACACCAAGGACAAGGAGTACAGTCTTTATACGTTCTGTCCTAAAAGCTGCAAACCAGGAACTTTTTTTTTAATTCATAAAATTATATTTGAACCAATCTGTATTTGGAGAATGTTTTGTTAATACAATATAACAAGCACAATTGCAGTGATTGGAGATGGATTCGATGATACCGGTAATATTCTTTTCTGCGTCTAAACCCTTTCGGCAAAAAAAATAAAGGGTGAAACATTTTAATGCATTTCCGGGGGCACAACACAAATCACAACACGTTGTTTCATGACACCTGACATGAGACCAATCCTGAGCAATCAATTCATACAGAACAGACAAGTTACAAAGGTCTTTCTGCGTATGCACGGCCAGACACGCACGCACGCACACACACACACACACACAATACCGACTGGGTAACTGACCTTAGCTTGAGCAACGGGTCCACTCTCAGTATGTGGTGGAAGAGAATGTTAAGGAACTCCTCTGGGTCTAGAAGTGAAAAGGTGAACAGATGAGATATTTTGGGACAGCTACTGTACTCTCAGTTTGGTTTCTAGGTGTATACTGCTGGACGCACGTGAGGTACTAACTACTGATTGTATACTGTAGCACCAATGATACTAATGAAGGCTCTGTTCTATTCTGGTCAAACAGTCAGGGGTGCTGATATTGTGCTGTAGTGTTGGCTCACTGGAAACACTCTGCTCCAGTGGGTCTAAAAGTGTAGTCATGGTTCCTTGATGAGGTTCCAAGCGGCCTCTTAAGGGATTGTAAGTCTGAGTGTGTACAAATGAAACCAAATGGACCCATAAGCGTCCATTTGTACACTCAGAGTTATGGGGGTCCTTCGAATTACAAAGTTGGAGAACCACCAAACGGAACAATATTGCTGCTGTGCATAGCCTAACACAAGAGGTTTTAATGATAATATAACATTACTATTCAAATCAAAAGTGATTCTTATAAATAAGAACTTAAACTACGTTAGTTCCATTGATCTGAGGTGGAACACAATCCATTGATTGAAAATTAAAATAAACATGGTCCGTGAATGCTTTCAAGATTTATCACAAAACTTCTGTTACTCTACCAAGTATCACAAATCCCATGAGGAACTGTACACTTAAAAACCAAAAAATGGTATATCTACATGAAATCCAATGTTTCTCCAACTGAGAGGCACTGAATTGTATATATTTACATAATATATACATATAGAAGTGTATAAGCATGTGGGCCCTGAGTATAGTATTAGATTACAGTTAGGTGCAGCAGTTTATCAAACTGTGTTTTTGCACTAAACTGTTGTGTGACAAACTATGAAGTAGGGCTAAATTATTGTTTTGTTTTTTATTTGGGAAAATGTCTGGGAAAATAAAACTATTCTTAACTTATCTCATTAACTTTGTTGTTCATTATATTGAAAAGCTTCAACACGACTGACTTTGACACATCATGACTGACATCCTACCTACCTTTCTCTTCAGAGGTGAAGCCAGATGCAGCCTCTACCTTCTCCAGAATCCTCCTCAGCTTCATCACTTTAGTAGCACACACATATCCATGACTGGAAGACAAGCGGAACATGAAGGAGAATGCTTACGTTAGACACTGTGTCATGGATGCCAGCAGCCACTGCTGCTGTCATGTTGAATAGCAAACTAATGGGTAGTGATGACAAATCCAATGCAGCATCGACTGCAAAACTCTTACCTAACTAAAATGTTCGGCTTCCAATACGTTTCAAGTCCATTTCCAGGGTTCGTCAAGCTTGTGCAAATAATGAAGGCGCTATAGCTACGGGTTTGGTAGCGATCAGCTAAATATAATCACGGACAGTCAAATCCAAAATACTGTTAACCATATGTCTTTTTATTTAGAAAGAAAATGTTTAGAAGTACAGTACGTACTACAGTATACAGGGCTGTCCCGCGTCCCTTTTATTTTGTCAAGCTTCAGATATTCTGCGCATTTTCGGAACACTTTGAGTCCAGTAGCTACGGTTACTTTTCTCAAGAGTCAATCACATTACCTGACTGTGTAAAACCAGGAAATGCAAACTCATGACAGTTGTAGCTGATAAACTACATCAATGTTTATTGTTTTGTGTCAGTGAATCTCTTAGTTACATCATCTTTGTTCTCGTGAAGTAGTTTTGTTCATGAGGTGAAAGATTGCTATGTCCATTTAGAGACAAGCCACTGTCTCTGGCAAATGGAAATGGAGAACTTGAATCTTTATAAGAACTCACCTTGTAAACGGCTTCACAAAACCAATGTTCATAAAATAAATTCACTGAATTATTTTCAGTGTTTAAATGTCTGAAAAATCACATCCAACATGAAACTGATGATAGTGATGTCAGACAAGTCTATGAAGCTATCTATGAAAACATGCGACCGTCATGCGACCGTCAGGATTTCAGCATTTTTGGAATGGGCCCCCGCTGGACCCTACCACACCCGATCGAGTGGTTTCCCCACTTTTAAAGTACCCACGGTCAATTCAGACTTTGGTAGAACTGCTTTCAGCTTCTGTGGCCCCACCACATGGAACAATTTGCAGGAAACATTAAAGCTGACCACTCTGATACCCTTCAATCGTTTTAGATCACTGGTGACCAAACCAAACCAAATATGTAATTGTTTCTAAATTGGTCTTAGTTTCTATTATAACCTTTATATGCCACATATGCCTTTTATTATTCACTATATTTCAATTTCTAAATGTAATTTACTGTGTTTTTTGTTTTGTTTGTTTATCAACATTGATGTTGTTGATGTTTCACCTCTAATGTACTGCTCGACGACACTGAAAATGAGCCTAACGACTCAGCTGTAATTTCGAGAATAAATAAATATTGAATGAATGAATGAGGTCGCAAGTTACTATGAAAGCTCCACCGGCTGTCTGTCAGTCTGTCCGTCACACGTCACGTCACACTTTTGCCCTACTCTTAGCTCCGGAACCGTTTCCCCTATCCATGCCAACGATTACATTTCTAATAAAGTGTTCAATCAATCAATAAAATATAATAAAAAAATAAACGTACATGCGCAGGGGGTTGACTATCTCAGTGCGCAGCAGCTCTTGGGTTTCTCTGTAATACTCCACGTCGGTCTTGGAGCGCGGCCTCAGCAGGACTGTGTCCAGGACAGAGCTGAAGGAAAAAAGACTGCAAGCAGAGAGAACAATACACAGTAAGTTGGGGAGTTTTCAGTTGACCGTGTTAGCATGATGCTAGAGGACTTGGTTCCATAAGGAAATTGTTGCTGTCGGGCAGGAACCTCGTATCTCCAACTTTGTACGTTTTTGTTTTCTTTTTCGTAAATTAGCGTCCTACTTTATCATACGAGATAAGAGGGTCAAACAAAAGTAGTGAAAATAGCCGATATTCAAGCTCACAACGTGTCATACATGACGCTTGCTATTTTCACTATTTTAAACTATTTTTGAGCGGTGGTCACACCGTCTCCATAGCGTGGCCGTGTGTGTAGGTATGTGGGTGGGTATGTGGGTGGGTATGTGGGTATGTGGGTGGGTCTGTGGGTCTGTATGTAGCCTCATGTGGTGTAGTACCTTTTATGGCCACACATGTTAAGGGAGGGGCGCTGTTTTCAGGCCAGGCCAGGCACACACACACACGCACACACACACACACACACACACACAGGGGGGAAGGGGGGGGGGGGGGGGGGGGTTGGTGGGTAAACCACCGCTCAGTTCACACGGGTGTGATTTTTCAAATAATAATAAAAAGTGAACGGTTTTGGACATACACGGTCAAGATGATGGAGAGGCAAACACTTTTTTTTTAGGCAGATTGAGGTGGACAAAAAGAACAGAAACGATGTAACAAGGATGCAACTGGAATGGTAAATGGACTGCATTTATATAATAGCAACTGTATACAAAGTGCTTTTCAATGTATTTAACATTTCACCCATTCACACATGGCAGAGGAAACCATGCAAAGCAACAACCTGCTCAATTAATCTTTATTAGCGGACTCAGGTCCATAGAAATACACACGTTTAGAAGGTGTTTTTAGAATCTCCCTCAGGTTTAAATGGGTGTCTTGCTCAAGGACACTTCGACAAGCAGCCAGGAGGATCAGAGAATTGAACCAGAAGCCTTCAGATTTTAAGATGGCAAATCTACCTTCTGATCCTCTGCTGCCCTGGAACAATGTTAGGAAGGCAACTTACCTCCTCTAGTGGTGAAAGGTGGTATTAATGTTTTTGGAGGGTGGCAGCACTGGCATGAAAATGCTATATAGTCGAGTGTGGTGATTATGAAATGAACAATTGATACATATAATTATATTGAATTAAACGAGCTACCTCCCTGGTCTAATGGTCAGATATTATACAATGTTTACAGTACCCATGGTGTTTTGTTTTGTGTATTGGAATGTTGACATTGTCTGCAGGTACTACCCCCCCCCCCCTGCATCTTTGCACTTTACATCTTTGCACATGACCACAATGGAAATAAGCTCCCTTTGCACATGACCACAATGGAAATAAGCTCCCAAGATTTTGTTGTGCACAAATATTATGTTCATGTGTAAGTATTTTTGTGAAAAGGTACTGACCAGAAAAGGGTGGAGTCCAGGTAGCAGGAGTTGTAGTGGCCTTGAATACCTTTCTTCTTTCCTACCATGACATCCAGGCCGTCGTTCTCTGTGCGGGGAGGAGTGTTCTCGTGCACCACCTCACTCAGGTACCCACCGAATGCTACACAAACACAAAGAACACAAGTTTACATCCAAGGACTTATTCCTTCCATGCTAGGGTTATTTGGTTGATGGCTTTTATGTAAATCAGTGGTTCTCAACCTGTGGGCCTCCCACAGGTTGGCATTATGATGCACAGAGAATATTGAAGTCATTATGTCCACATTGGTTTCTCCTTTTATAAAACATCTTTGTGATTGATGAACTAGATGGGACAGACAGACAGACAGACAGGCAGACAGACAGACAGACAGACAGACAGGCAGGCAGACAGACAGACAGACAGACAACAACTACAATCCAACTTCCACACTCTTCATTAGTTTCACTCTGGATTGAATTGAATAAATTGAGCAGGTTGCTGCCTTGCATGGTTTCCTCTGCCGTGTGTGAATGTTAAAATTACCGGTATGCAAATGGGTATGGTTGCTATATAAATGCAGTCCATTTACCATTCCAGTTGCATCCTTATTACATCCTTTTTGGGTTTTTTCCCACCTCCAGGATCTCCAGATGACAGTGAGGTGACAATTTAAGGACTTTTAATACCGTTACTGCATCAAAAGTAATCAACAAACTATAATATAAAAATGGTCAAAAGGTTTTGAAAATAGCCGATCTAGTTCAAATATGATTATTTTGGGGGGGTCACGGCCTGAAAGGGTTGAGAACCAATTATTAAATAATAAAAAATAAAAACACAGGTACCACAGCTCCATCATTCCAATGTATTTAGGTACATGGTCAGGACAGGACAGGGTTTGTCACTATTCATGGATGTTATGTACAGTATGTATGTACAGCACGTCTGTCTTGTCAAAAGTAAGAACTATCACAGCCGATGCCAATATGTGCATGGCAGACATTACGAAACAGAACCACCTCACAACAGTCTGCACCATGCCTGGTAAATAAATCCATAGTGAAACTAAAGCAGAGTGTGGAAGTTGGGTTGTAGTCAGTCAGTGTCTGTCCGTCCCATCTAGTTCATCAATCACAAAGACGTTTATAAAAGGAGAAACCAATATGGACATAATGACTTCAATATTCTCTGTGCATGCATCAGAACGCAAAACTGTTTTGTGCGATAGCATTTAAGCATTTAACTATTATCACGTGTGGGTTAGAATGCATAAACATATGCTCAAACATTATTCCCTGCTTAGAAGGATTAATACCAAAGTGAAACAGACAAGTATAACAAACTATATAGGCTAAAGCAGGTTTGTGTGATTTTGGACACATCTATCTGGACACACCTCCGCTCTGATATTTAAAGTGTGCGTGCCTCAGTCACAATACGCCATTAGACCTGATCCAAGCAGGCAGGTGCAAATCATGGACCTTGTTGACACAAACATTGCAGTGTGATGTGTATTTGTAAACGACAAACCCTCGTCAAAAACAGGCGGACACACACACACACACACACACACACACACAAACACACACACACACACACACACACACACACACACACACACACACACACACACACACACACACACACACACACACACACACACACACACACACACAATGACTTAGGAAATCGTCATGTCGTGCCTCATGCCAATCTTTACTCGGCTTATTCCAATCTTGCGCTTGTACTGTAAGTCACCATGGATAAAAGCATCTGCTAAATTGTAAATTGTAGGGCCTTAATGTATGTCTTGTTTAAATATGCACTGACTAGCAGAGATAGCCGAGATGACACTGATACATATAAATGAATAAATCCCTCAATTTACAGAGAGAAACGCAACAGAACCACAGAACGTTAACCACGTTCTGAGAATAGGTACGCACATTTAAAACACTTAACTCTCAAACACCCGGAACGCGCCCGAGTCGCGTTAGATTTGAACCACTTTAACCATTATTTTATGCTTTAACTATTGAAAAATAGCAGATATACAAGCTCACAGTGCGGCACCGAGTGCCACGCTGCGAGCTTGTAGATCTATTTTTGAAAAATCATGAAAATTTGTGCAAGTCTTTGAATATCTTTGACCCCATCTTTGACCCGACTTCTAAATCCTTCCTCTAAATCAGCTGTTCTCAAACCTTTTCATGTCAAGGACCCCCAAAATTACATTTATTTGGGCGCAGACCCCCCATCTCAAAATATGTTGTTCAAGGGACCCCCCAGAAGCAGAGATTTGAGTTACAAAAGTCTGCTTTGAAAAATATATATTGAAAAATTTGCACACATTTTCAGACTTTCAAAAATAGCAGATCTACAAGCTCGCAGCGCGGCACTCGGTGCCGCGCTGTGAGCTTGTATATCTGCTATTTTTCAATAGTTAAAGCATTCAATAATTGTAGGCCTAAATGGGTTAAGGAATTCTCCCATAACAACACCATTATTCCCACAGCAACTGGAGTATGTCTATCCAATGTCAACAGCATCAGCAGAGCTGTAATTGCTAGTGAGTGACTCACCAATGGAGTTGCAGCGTTCTATGGGGTTGGAGGAGTGGTGGAGAGAGGGGAAGCGGGAGTCGGGCCGGCAGCACTTGAGTTTTACAAACAGGGCCTTCTTGGGCGGGCAGCTGAAGTAACGTGTGCCCTTAAAGGTGCCGTCCGTGCAGCCGACACACTCTTCTTCCTAGAGCCAATGAAGATGTGACATTATTATAATACTGTCATGTACAGTACGCAGTTTATCCCAATGCTTCTCAAACATTTCCTTTCGAGGAACCCCTATTATATGGTTTGCATTGGATGAAGCTATTCTTTATCTGCATAGTACTCGCTTCAATAATGAATGCTTCGCCAAAAAGTATTAAAAAAAAGAAAAAGATCTACAATGCTCACAATGCGTTGTGACGAGTACCGAGCTTGCAGATTGGATATCAAAACGACAAAAAATTAAAATAAAATATGTTTAATTGTTAAACTGTTCCTAATTTAGCTAGAGACCCCCTGGAACTCCCTCAAAGACCCCTGGGGGTCCCTGTACCCCATTTTGAGAACCACTGCCTTATCCACTCCATATCATAATGGAGACAACACATACACACTAACTGCTAACATAGTCACACATCAAAATGCACTAGTTGCTGACAGACCAATACATTTCTGCGTGAAAATAATTGGAGAGCAGCAGTATTTCACCACTTGCAGGCATGCAAACAGCCCTGAGGTGAAAAAGGTGACAACATTTCTTGGGGGAGAGAACGCGCGCGAAGCGGGCTAGTCGGGTGTCTTTGCGTGATTCTAACTCGCATTCTAACTCGTGAAACGCAGATTGCGTTGTTACCAAACACATTTTGCAGAGTGTCATACTAGACTTGGGTCACTCGGTCGGTACAAATCTATACGCTCAGTATTGAGCAAGATATTAACATTAATTCCCTGGTGAGATCATACAAAAAATGACAGATGCTAATTTATTCCTAAATGTAAATGTAAATTTAAAATGACTGGCTCTACCGTGCAGCAAAAAAAGTATGCTCCCACTGCTGAAAGGGGTCTGTTTATCAGTAAAATCATTATTAAGTTAACATTAACATTATCAACATTAAACTTAAATCTACACCAGTGGTTCTCAAACTTTTTCATGTAAGGACCCCCAAATTGAGACCCCCATTTTGAAATGATAAGCCAGGGACCCACATATAGGAGAAGCAGTACCACTCTAGCAGTGATTCTCAACCATTTTAATTTCAAGGACCCCCAGTTTAACATGCATTAGGCTATAGTAAGGGGTTAACGGTGCATTTATATAGCACCTTTATCCAAGGCGCTTTACAGACATTGTGCATTATATATTCACCCATTCACACCAAGAATGTAAAAAAAAAAATGGACGATGCGAAGCCATTGGTTTCTATGCAGCGAAAATTACCCTTATTTGTCCCTTGTATGGGTGTCGCCATCATTGTTTGAATGGTACCCCAGGAATCATAAGGAATGCTATTGGCTGCCAACGGTCACGTGCAACCGCAGGGATAGATGGGAGAATGTGGTCGGAGCCTCCCGAAATACAGCACACGAAGAAGAACACAGCCGGCTGGTATCAGTTTAGTTGGCCACGCCGCCCGCAACTTTATCATACATTTTAACATAAATGGGACCATATTTGCACAAAACGCATATCATGGTAATTGAAAGGCAGTTTTTCACTAGCGACAGGAACCATAAAGTATTTATGACGATGTTTATTAAGGTTAGAAAATCAAAGAGGAAAATGAATGGGGTCCAGTGGAGAACAAATCTTTTTGGTACCTCGCGGGGGGAAAACAGCGCAACTAGCGGCCAATCATGGGATCTTTCTCTTCCGGGAAAGCTTCATGAATAATCCAGGCAACAACACCCCTGATTCACACACACATTCATACACCGATGGTGGAGGAAACCATGCAAGGCATCAACCTGCTCACCGGGAGAAACTAGGGGTTCAGAGTCTTGCTCAAGGACTCTTCAACACTAACTCTGGGGGATCCCGGGATTGAACAGGGAACCCTTCAGGTCTGAAACCCTCCGTGTTCTATCTCTACCCCTGAGCCACTGCCGCCCCATTGTGCCCACACAGGCCCAACAAATCAAGCAACATCTCACAGACCCCCATTTAATCGTATTTCTATCTCTGAGACCCCAATTTATATTGTAATCAATGTTAATTTAACTCTTGAGAGTGTACAAATGGAACCAAATGGACGAGTTTGTATGAGTTACATACCCATACGGGTCCATTTGGTTCCAAACTATCATTTAGCTGGAGACCCCCTGGAACTCCCTCAAGGACCCCTGGGGGTCCCTGGACCACACTTTGAGAACCACTGATCAACTACACCATTTCAAAATCAAAGAATACAATTGCGCGCATGCATACACACCAACTCACCACTGAAACGGATGGTGGAATGATACTGGTCAACAGTGCATGGTTGTTAAAAAGTTTAGCAACTTGGGAACAACGATTCTGCAGTGTAGCCTCTCCTCTTTTGCCATCTTATGATTTATACAAATTACATACCGTACATACCGTATTTGGATTCAAAACGGCGATTTTCGCCGAAAAGCTACAAGTTTGCATGTCTGCACTTTCTTCATAAATAATTCATAAAGATAATTTTTGACTGGAATGCCAGTCTATAGATTCAGGCCCCGTGCAGACGACAACGGTCTCTAGAGAAAACAATAACATTTCGTTGCGTTCTGACTCGTTGTTGTGCGTCTACTTGGAAACGCACCAGCATTGAAAATGATGTAATGTGCATGGCACGTCGCTAAGGGGGTGGTGACGCACAGACCCCGCTTCCATTTCCTTGTTTACATTCACCATGGTAACGTGGCTGCACGTAGTCTGCTCATGAGCCATGACATCACATATTTTGCAGTTTCCTCAGTTTCTCCCGTTCAGATGGAGACGTGAGGCAGATCGTGTTCAATGATTTCCACTCTGGAAAGAGTGGAAATCTTTGTTTTGCGTTTCAACCCCCGAGAACGCCGTTGTCGTCTAAAAGGATGGCATATCTGACATTTTATTTTCCTATAGAAAACGGTGTCATCTGAACAGCACCTCAGATGTCCTGAGATTGACGTCACTGGGCAGTTTCCTGCAATCTTTTGATGATTGGGCCAATTGTCGTTCCCATGCTCTGGGCGGATGGAGAGCTTACATGTAGCTTTGCGCTGTTGTATAGAGCAGTGGTTCTCAACCTTTTCAGGCCGCGACCCCCAAAATAATCATATTTAAACTGGGAACCCCCCCACCCTGACGAGCACTAAGCGTTGAGGCATTACATTTGTTATATCACCGTTCTATTGTGAAAATAGCTGATCTACATGCTCACAACGCCTCGTAGATCGTCTATTTCCAACATTTCTGTCTCTAATATTAGACAATTTGGCCAAGGTTTAATTTTAGAGGTATTACAAAGTAATAATGTGCATATTACCCTAGATACACTTAAAATTTATGTTGGTTTGTTTACTGTTGATTGAGACTGTTGATTGCACATTAAAGGAGAGTTTCTGGGTAAAATAGACCCCCATACCTTTTTAAATGTCTTCTCCCAAGCTTGCGAGATGGACACCCCATAGTCCAAAAGAAGCATTATATTCCATTTTTGATTTCAGCTTCTACTCGACCATGGCTCCATAATGGCCCGCTTTCAGTCAATGTCTAATCCGGTTATTTCGCTCGCTTCAAAGTCAATTTTTTCGCTCCGTATCTGTTCCCCGTACTGTATATAGTTCATCGAAGCATTTTCTTCTCCAGGGCGCAGCCATTGTTGTTGTGAAAAAGCTACTCTTTTCGAGTCTCGTTCAGCTTGAACTCACACCGTCTCTCGCGGGACAAGACTGAGAGTAGAGCAGCAGTAGCAGAACCTGTGGAAAGCTGTTGTCCCGCGAGAGACGGCGGGAGTTCAAGCTGAACGAGACTCGAAAAGAGTAGCTTTTTCACAACAACAATGGCTGCGCCCTGGAGAAGAAAATGCTTCGATGAACTATATACAGTACGGGGAACAGGTACGGAGCGAAAAAATTTACTTTGAAGCGAGCGAAATAACCGGATTAGACATTGACTGAAAGCGGGCCATTATGGAGCCATGGTCGAGTAGAAGCTGAAATCAAAAATGGAATATAATGCTTCTTTTGGACTATGGGGTGTCTGGACCATCTCGCAAGCTTGGGAGAAGACATTTAAAAAGGTATGGGGGTCTATTTTACCCAGAAACTCTCCTTTAAGTTAATCATTTGGGGACCCCCCCCAAACTAATTTGGGGACCCCCCTGGGGGTCCCGACCCACAGGTTGAGAACCACTGGTATAGAGAAGCATACACACCGTTGTATGGAGAAGCATAACTCGGTTACACACATTATATGGAGAAGTCCTCCCCAGCCCCACCCACACCCACACCCACAGTATAGGATGTGCCCAGCAAAGTGTTGTTGTTACTGGATAGAACACTAGTACATGATTATCAATTAATCTCAAATATACCTCAGAGAGGGATGATTGGATTAAAGTAGTGATCTCTTGGTGAAGAGCCTGACCAGACACATCAACAATAAAAAACATCCTGTCTTTGATGTGTGTGTGTGTGTGTGTGTGTGTGTGTGTGTGTGTGTGTGTGTGTGTGACCTTTAAGTTTTATTTCTCCCAAACACTTTTCTCCATCCCGTTTTGCATTCAATTTCTTGAAATAATATTTCTTTGCAATAATTCAACTGCATGCTAATGTTTTGCTTTTGTGCCTGCCCGGACAAGTGAATTTATAAACAGATTCATGAATAAAAGAAAGGGTTCATGCATTACATTACTACCGGGTATCCCAGCCACAATGACATTACAAGTATGTAATTTGGTCCAGTTTAATTCTTGATGATATTGGAGAGTATATATAGATTGTATACGTTCCCCATTTTCAACTGCTTTTATTATATTTTGACACTTTCTTTGGCAATGTAAACATGTGTTTTCTCATGTCAATAAAGTGCCATTGAATTTAAATAATTGAATAATTGACTGTTTCCTCACCAGTTCCAGTCCAGCCAAGGGCTCCAGCAGGCCTGGGGGCAGCCCCACCCAACGGATGACCCCACAGAGAGGGGGGTTCTCCTTAACTTCTACTAGGGACCCCACCTCCAGACCCGGTTGGCCCCGGGGCGGACTGGGGGGCCGCGGTGTTGGAGGGCCAGCGGAGGTGGGAGGTGGGGGCTCCAGCTGTTCCCCCATCACGGACTGGACGGAGAGGGAGAGGGGCCCATGGCTCATGCTGCCATTGGGGCCCGCCTTCCGGTTCAGACTGAAGGGCAGAGAGTGGAACTTATTGTCGCTGGACAGAGAGGCCGTGGCTGGGGCCCTGGAGGGTGGCGAGACCTGGTTGAAGTCTGGTGGTGTGTCTGTGAGAGACTTTGCTGGGTCCTCACCAACTGTCAGAAAACAACGAGGAACCCAAAGTTAAGCGTATGCGTCAGTAAAGATTGTGGCGTATACTGGACTTGGTCCAACATGTATCAATGTGGACATGTCAGACTTTCATTATCAGACCAGATTTGTTATATTAGGTCATTTTCAAAAGCAGTGGTCCCAAAGTACAGCCGGGGTTCATTCTAGCCATCTAACCAGGGGCTGCAACTAGCTGGTAGAAGACTACTACTGTAGCAGTAGTTTGGGACCACAAGTTGGGAACCACTATTCTAAAAGGCAAGCTGTAGGTAAGATATTTGCCAGCATAATCATAATCAGATGATGATTATACAACCTCACATTTCCATTTATTCATTTACTATGTTAAATTGTAAGCACTGAAAGTACCATTGACACAAACACAAGTTTGAAACCAAGGTAGCAGAGTCTGATATGTTATAAAAAGAAGAAAAATAAATACCAATACACCAAATAAATGTGAGTATGACCCCGAGGGATGTGAAAATGGCCACAGCAATGAAAGGATAACTGATAAAAGTGTAATAATGAACAAACAGCCAACATCACAAACGAGACCAACCGTGTTGCCCTCGTTCCTGCAACAGACAATCATAGAGAACAGTTCTCTCTACGGTGGAAATTCTCCATTGGAGAATGCCTTCTCCTCGAGCGAAAAACAATCGAGTGCAGAGGGAGAGAAACATTGTTTTGTATGGTCGATGACCATTACAGATGTAATGACGAGTGAAATGCCCTTTTAGCCTCCCAGCAAGTCAAATAGGGTCCCCAACACCATTATCTGTGATATGGTCTAAGGATGACAATGTGACAAATGTACCAATGTCTTCACATAACGCTCCACAGAGAAGGTTTTTATTAATGCTCTAGCTTTGATCTTTGTGAGCCAACGCTCCTATCCTCCTGAGGATGCAACATAGGAGTGAGCTTTTGGGTGATTAGTATCTTTCTAAAGGGTTATATGTCGTGCATGGGGACCATGCAACTGGGACCTCTTTCGGTCAGGGGACAGTGCTAGCTAGACTAACTAACACATGCTAATAATTCAGCTTTACCTGTGGTGGTTGTAACAATTTGAAGATTGAGCACTACTACTATTTAAACACTTCTGCACAATTTCCATTTTCCAAATTCAAAATACTTAAATGTGAGTAACTACACCTGTCATAATTATGGGAACTTATTATTTGAGATATTCACAATAATCTTTCATAATGAAATGTGTCAATAATTCATTTGTATATTTAAGTCATTTGTTCAGATGGCGTTCAAATGGTGTTTTTACTTCTTAATCTTTATCCCACGATTTTGTAACCCATTTTTCACCCAGTGCCAATTGTATAAGCTGCAATACTGGCCGCTACCTTCCCTCTGCCAACCTGGGGAGGGCCTCGAACTGAGCTCATGCTTCCTTCAGTGCATGACGAGTGTCTTATCACCTGACAGGGGGGAGCTTCCCCGGTTGGACGTAGCGTGTGGAAGGAACACGTTATTCCAACCAGTTCCTTTCCCCTCCATCAGGCGCCCTGGCTGGCCAGGGGGAGGCATTATAGAGACCAGGATTACTGCATGTTTTTGTGAGGTTACCTATCCTAGGAGACACGGGGACTCTGGGAGAACATGCAAACTCCACACAGAAAAGCCCTTTCGCCAACCCCACCTAGGGTATGGGCGCTGATGACGTGGAGGAGAGAACGCGCCCACAGCGTCCCCTGGTAGGAATCGAACCCAGGACCTAGCTGTAGGTGACAGCGCTAGCGACTGCGCCACCGTGCCCCTCACAATTAAATAGTTATAATAAAAATGATTTGTGTGACAACTAGTGAGAACTGACTGAGACACCTTATGTCATGTGTTTAGTTTTCTTCTTCTACTGCAATTGCTAGGAGAGTGATTCTACAGCACTGAGCATTATTAAAAGCCTTAGAATACAGATGAAAACCATGCTACACCAATATGTCCATGCAGATGGAATCTCGCGCTGAAGAGGACTGTGAAGTCAAAGGTCTTGATAGCAATCTACTGTGTGAAAATGCCAAACACATTGTTGTCCAAAACACCAGCTTGGATTGTATTGTAGAAAATGAACTGCAAATAAATGCAGCTAAATGACGTGTTAGTCAAAATTGTTAATACTATTTTGTCCCAGATGACCATAAAAATCTAGCCATCACGAGAACATTCACCCATATTATAATGCAGTTAATGTTTAGGTTCTGTTTGGGGTTCAGTGATGTGCTGGTCTGTAATACAATATTGTTGCTATCAGGCAGAAACATCCTATTTACAAATTTTAGACTTTTCATAAATCAATGCCCTACTTGATCGTACTACTGCATCACACAAAAGCATCAGATCTACAAGCTCGAAACTCGGTGCACAAGTGACATGTTTGAGCTTGTAGATTTGCTACTTTTGAATTTGAATCCTGAAAAGTAACAGTATTAGACATATGAGGTTTACACCTCACACAAATGTACTTCAAATCATAAACAGGAGCTTGCTATCAAGATCATTGTTTGAGGGTACATCTTGTCACGTCTCACATTTTACCTTCATCAATATACCATGTGCTTTTGGATTTGGGTTGAGCTGGTGGGTCAACAGAGCTGCCATTTAAAGTATAGTAAAACTCTGACTTGCTCCTACTGCCACACTGGTGACCTAAGCCTGTAAACAATAAAAGTACATGAAAGAAAAACAATAAGGTGGTCGGAGAGAGAGAGAGAGAGAGAGTGGCATAAGTATTTAGCCACATAGATAGAACATTGACAGTATATTGAGTGACAGGAGGAGACAACATCTAAATTACATACTGTGCTGCGACTAAATCTCAAACCGCAATTCATTTGATAATCCCATGCAGATTTCCACAGGCAGAAAGTCTCAGAAAAATGTGCACCACCAAGTTTGCGCGAGTTGAGTTCCATCACACAACAAAAGCAGAATAGTTTGGAAGGGAAGCACAAGGGTAGAAAAGTGATTATGAGTACCAAGGTGATTCCTAAATGATGAGAATACCACATGGGAACCCACAATAACTATAAAGACCAATCTTGAAGAATAGAATGGCTTTTATACAACGTTTACAGGCATGATTTGTAGAGTAACAATGTTTTCTTCAAAGCAGTATTGATACATTCAGTGTTCCCCCTAGGATGAAGTTGTAGCAGCGGTGGCGAATGTTTACGGTACGTCGAAAGAACTTTGCGCTCCAAATAAGAGCGCAATGTGCTCAGAAGAGCTGGAACAGATGAACCTGTCATGGGGAGAGGCGCAACATGCTGCCAGAGATCGAATGCAATGGAGATCGCTCATTGAAGCCTTATGTCCCATGGGGGACGAAGAGGAGTAAGTAAGTAAGTGCTCAGAAGAACAAGAATAATGCAAAACGTTGCTGTGGGGCAGAAACCTCCTATCGCCATATCGTTGTTGTCGGGTTGAAACCTTGTATGTCCAAAACCTTCCTTTCTTGTTATTTTAAAAACGATTTAAAAGAGTGAAAATAGCCGATCTACAAGAACACAACGCCTCGCATCGTGTGGCGTTGTGTTGTGTGCTTGTAGATCGGTTATTTTCACTACTTTTCTGGGACACTTTTGATGAAGCAAGGCTTTAATTAATGAAAAAAGAAGAGAAAAACATACAAATTTGAAACTTGGAGATGCAAGGTTTCTGCCTGACAGTGACGATATTCTTTTTTCGTAAAGTAATGCCCTAGCCTAGGGTCCCTTCACTTTTCGGGGTTTGATCCGGTCGGGAGCGGAAACCATTTTACACCATGTTGTAGTCCTAGACGGACTACACTATGGTCGGAACTATCAAACCGGATTCAGTTTTAACCCAAAATATTCCCCTGCACTCAAGGACATACTTTTAGGGCATACCTAATAAACGCCTTGATGCGGCGTAGTTTTGCTTTTGGAAAATTCGTTTGGTATATGCATCTTTTAGTCCAACTCGTAGCGACTGGCAAGACTACACTATAGGCTACTTGAGCATTTTAATAGGGATTGGGGAACAAACAAAACAAAGCGACGCCGCTTATTCTGCTTGTGGTTTCTGCCTAGAACGGATCAACGGCCCGTTGTAAAAAATAATTGTGATTATCTCAATTAGGCGATTATGAAATAATTGTGACGGGCCTCTCCTCACAAGTTTGTAACTGGATATGAATCGTCCATAATGGTAGCGCAAAATAATGTAATTTATAAGATGGAGTTGTCTTCCAATTGTTAAGAAACATTAAATAAAATAAGAAATAGAATAGAATTTACATAAACATCCGCACCGCTGCTGAATGCACATAGGGGAAACAATATCATTATTTTTCTTAAAAGAAAACAAAAACAAAAAATAGCAACAGTTGGCGAAGAACACCGTAAAAAGTACGGCTATTATATATATATTTGTGCGTTATAGAAATGAACAGACCAATCAGACTGCTGTAAACCTGTTGTATAACCACAGAATATGAAAAAGTTTTCTTCATGCAAGAAACCAATCACAAGAGATTCACAGGTTACACATTGCAGTCCCATTGAATTAACCCATTGTTCTACCAAGGCCTGTTCATATTGCTCCATTAGCCTACATTAAAATCATAATTTCAAATTTTTATGTTATTTTGCAAAAGCAAAGAATACATTGTCCAAATAAATTCATGTAATTTTGATTTAAACAATAGTTGCACCTGCATTTTTTGCTTTTCAGGAAAAGCAGTCAAAATGTACAAATACATCTATTGTAAAATTACAGTACAACCTAAATATTATATTAGTCATTATTTCAGTGTTGTTATCACACCACTTTGTCATGCACCCTGTTATTATGGTTGTGATGTCCTTGTATTGTTATTCTGCAATGATGCTACTCCCTTTCCTTGATTTTGAAAATTGAAAAAAGATACACTTTCTAAACTTTAAACAGATTTTTACAATAAAAACATAAGATTTCCACCTTTGCAGATTAACAAACTAAGTCTATTCAAGGGGATTTCCCCTTCTGTGTTGGGTTCCCCTCCCAGCAGACAGTGATGGGTTTATTAGATTTAGTGCGGTACCTTTATTCTTTGGCTTGCTTTGGCCAGAGGACGACTTGTCACTGCTGGTGCCCCTGGAGGCAAAACTGTGCTTTTGCAGCCTTTGGTCCTGCATGGAATATTCTGCACAGCCCAGAAATAACACCCACATTAGAGGAACACCCCTCCAGAGCAGCATACCTGTACATTTACAGTACCTACCTACCATTAGGGTTGGGATCCGGAACCAGAGGAACCGGATCCAACATTGGGGAACCGGAATCGGTTCCATTACATTTGGAACCGTTTCTGGAGCCGGTTTATCACATGGTCAGAGCTTGTATGAGGACGTCACGTCTGCTATACAATTACAATACCGGTGGTTCTCAAAGTCTCTAAGAGTGTACAAATGGAACCAAATGCATCTATACAGGTCAATTTGGTTCCCTTTAAACACTCTCAGAGTTACAGACCTGTTAGGGTCCATTTGTACACTCCGAGTTATAGTACAGATCTGTTAGGGTCCATTTTGAACCCCCTATAGGAATCGTTAAAGGGAACCGTTAAGGAATCAGACCGTTAAGAGGGAATCACTAAGGAACCGGAATTGTTCAAATCCCACCATACACACTGTGATTAAACACTCTGGGTCTATTAAATCAATAACAGGAGAATTTTTGACTAAAATACGTGAGTGTTCAAAAATATACAGTATAGTAGATCTACAAGCTCACAACACATCACATCAGATCCACAAGCTCAAAACGTGGTGGGACGCGCTTTGAGCTTGTCAATCTGCTACTTTTGAATTTGAATCTTGAAAACCTTCCACCAGACAGAGACAATAAAGGGTTTCAAGTGGTTAACTATTGACTTTATGTTAGTAAACCGTGGCTACTGTATTGTCTTGCTGCACAGAAAAGTCTACTGTTACTTCTTAGTCGAAACTAAGTCACAGGAATTTGACGACTAATCGATTAGTTGCTTTGATCAATAAAATGTGTGTTTCGGCGCTTACATGTATGCAGAGACCAGCCATTTCAGGTTGTTGAGGGTTGAGCTCAATCATTTGTCAAGAAACAATTCAGCGTGGAAAAAAGCTGTACTGCAATACTGTGCTGTATTATGTATGTATGTGCCGTGCTCACATATGCATTGCTGCATATGTGAGGCTCTGTAATGTGTCAGAACTGAGAAACTCAAAAAGTGATAATGTCTCTTGTAATGTTTGGTACTGCTCTCTGTTTGACACAACGACACGAACTCTAATAATTAGTCTCAAGCATTCAAAGTTTTACCAATGCATAAGAAACCCTCACTGTTGTCTCTGGTACAGCACTGATAAGCTTTTGTGTCCACTTGAGTATGAAGAGAGAGCATTAGTATATTGGATAGTTTAGCAGCCTGAAATGTGTTAAGGTTACACACCGGTGACGTGAATATGCGTAAAATAATTGGTCAAATTAAATAAAGTTCAATCGACCATGCTCTCTCTCTCTCTTTAAATTGGATAGTTAGCTTGCATTGATACGGAGAGAGGAGGAGTTCGCCAGCGAATGTTTGCAAAATTCGAGCGAATAAATAAAAGGCGCTTTTTCGCACTGCGGAAATTCGTGGCTGGTGTGGAAGCTTGCATTGACTTCATGAGGTTGAAAAAAACAGAATTATTCGCTGGTGTGTAAAGAACTTTACTGTATACCAGAAGTTTTTGCAGTCCAAACAATAGTGTGTTGTAAAAACAAAGGGAGATGGATGGTCTTATCATAGTTGATCGAGAAGCTAAAAAAAGCAGAGGCTTGTCGATCGGCTATTTTCTGTGGAGGTTCCCAAAAGAATACAAATGCTGGGATTTAAGTAGTTAAAAAAAACACATGAAACCTAGCGTCCCTATTCTTGGGTTGAAAATAGCGGATCTACAATTTCACAACGCTTTGTGTTTCGAGTTCATAGGTCAGCTTCTGTATTTCCGGCGAAGATACTTACATTTGGTGCAGTAGGGGGGGGAAAGGGAAGCCTGGTAAACCATAGCGGTCATGTGAATTCATGTGTGTCTTCTGCAGACTGGTCTGGCCCCAAACGCTGGTTGTGCGTTTTGCAGAAACCAAAAATTGGAAGAGCCAATCGGTGTCTGTCAATCACAGGGCCCTGAGCGCAGATGCTAATTGGCTTCCACATTTGGTTCCTGCAAAACACCCACCCAGCACTTGGAGCCAGAGCGGTCGGCAGAGGACACACGACCAGGATGGTTTACCAGGACCCGGACCCCCTGTTGAGTGGTTAAGGGTACAGTTACTACAGCCGATCTACAAGGTCACCAATCCTGATACTGTTCCAAATATGCCTCAAGTGACAGTGTTTGTGTTGTTGTTGTCGTTTTCTTTTTGTTTTATTTTTTCAAATAGTTTCGACCCAGTTTTAGCCTGTGCATTGATGTCACTAGACATAACAATAGGCAGAGGTCTCTGACCGTCTGGCTACGTTAGTCTATGATAACATCGCCTGCCAATTCAACATGCTCGTGTGAATGGACGCCGCTGATGGCCCACTACCGTCTACGGCGGGGGACACACAGCAAAACCTACAAGCGACTGCGACTGTCGGACGGCCACAGACACTCAACAACGGCCCGCCTGATGTTGGCTTGGTGTGTCAGGGCCATAAGGACAGCCTCCCATTCACACTATTAATGGACGGTGGCACAATAACAAGTAAGTGGACATAGTATGTCAGTCCCATGTGGTCTATGATGTCAGAAATCATCATGTCAGTCATCTTCATATTTGGGAAAAGTTACATTTTTGCATTTTCCCGTTCAAGTCAATGTAGAAAATGTATTCACTAATAGATTCATAAATTAATAAATTAAACAATAACGTATCTCTTAACGTAGAAAAATGCAAGCAGACAAGTCCCGATGAAGCCGGTATGATTTGACATATGACTCGAGTACGTGCCACCAAAACTGTGGGAAAATTAGTGTGTCAAAATAAAGTTTATCCGGAAAGATAGAAAGAAAGAAAAAGTTTGGTTGCACACTAATAATTATTTCTGTTTTGGGTTAGATTTGTCCCTTTACAGTAAGTATCTTTGCATCATTAAGTACACGTCACAAGGCCTGCCATGGATTGTACCATGCATTTGGGCTTCAAAGTGTAAAGAGTTTTAAGTAGAGTAGTATATTAGTAAAATAAACAATCACATTTTGCTTGAAGTGAGGGCTTCGTCAGGAGAGGAGGACAGGCGGAACACAAACAAATCAACAAGCTGACGTGGAGAACAAAGAGCCTGAGTATCTCACTTGACTTTCAAAAACAAGTGAGCCATCGACACAAAAGGCCCCCTGTTCCCGCTTGCAAGCCAAACACAACCCCGGCAGCGCTCAGACTCAGCTCTGCTGCAAACCAGAAAACACTGTGGAGCGCTGTTGATTCCTAACCTCTCAGAAATGCACCGATTTAAGTGATAAATGTGTTGCAAACGTTGACGCGGGAATTAAACAAGAGCTAAAAACTCACCTGGCATTACGTCACAGATGGGGACGAGGCGAGTGTGCTCCAAGCTGGCGAAGTTACACAGGAGTTTCCCGTCGAACACGCCGTCCCAGTCCCCGATCGGATTGTCCTGGAAGAGTTGGAGAAAGAGACGTAGTGTGACGCTCGCAGGCGTTCCTCATCTCGCTACCCCCCAAACATTTATCTCATCAAGATGGTTCTGCACGAGGGTCATCAGCCTGCCATGGCACCACCATTACTCAGTTTCTCCCCCAGGCTTAAGTATATTAGCTAATGCACCATCAGTAAAGGAAAAAAAAATCTCTCTCTCTCTATCTACCCATCTATTCAAACATGGTACTTTGGCTAGATTCCAAGCACTGCCAAAACATCCCAGCTCCTCTTATCCACTCCACGTAAGCAATGGAACCTCATGCCACCCAAAATGCACCTCTCCCCCTGCAAAACGCTGCCGCCACAGTTTACCCCTCCCCTAGTTTGAGGCTCCTTTTCTCCACCGGGACCACGAGTCTGAGCCGTGTGTGTACGAGGCTGGCCGGTGCAGCTGCTGTAGTAGTAGCTATCTAGCAAAGACAGGGCGAGGCTGGGGAGTGAAGCAGAGAGAGCAGTGGGCTCTCCTAGGCTGCCCGCTGGCCCTCTGCCACGTTGTTGGGTCATAACAGTGCTCAAGTCTTTACCTCACTCCCCGCGTGACTGCCTTGCCTTCGTGTGGGAGGGAGGCTCAGATGCTGCGAGTGGGCAGAGGCTGCTGCTGCTACGGCTGCTGCTTTCTGCTGCTAACGGCCAGCAGTAAAATGTCTCACTTATATGCATATGAATCTTTTTGCTATGACCAGGCATCTTAAAACTCCTGCCTGGCAAAACTAAGCAGGCGTAAATGCCAGTTGCTCAGGCCCGCAAAACACGCTGCAAGTCTAACCTTTTGTGCCATGATGTAACAACTTCTCTGCACCGGTAATAAAACACATTGCTCTAAGCAGGTTTGTGAATTTGCTTGAATCTCCAATCCAATCTAACAAAACAGATTCACTCTGCTTTGATAAAGTGATGATCCCATTTTCCATTAATTTGTGAAGAAACCAATATTGGAGTTCACAAATGCTAAGGCTCTGGCTACAGTACATTTATTATGTAACAGTTTAGCCCATATAACATTAATTGTGCCTTGTTACTGGTCCCCCAGACACCCAGCTTTGTCCCCTTTGTTTTCTTTTTTGTATCCTATACGGTTTGCCTTCCGTACTGTACAGTACATACAGTATATACAGGACATTTCTGGATTCTGCATGGCAGAATTGACAATAGGTTTCATGGCCTTGTGTTGTGATTTGACGGTGAAACATTGAGTTATTACAGAAAGAGTGACACACAGACAGCCTCAATAGTTTTGCATTCACTCTGTGGCTCAACTAATACAGACTGCAGTGAGAGTGTTATAGAACAGTGACAATCTCACACAAGTTCAAGTTTTACTAGGCACAACACCTGCATGGAATTACATCAGGGATGTGACTACTGCAACTACCGTGTTTCCTTTGAAGCCGCTTTTGAAACTGTTCACTTGGTGCTAACCAAAGAAGTGCATCAAAAACCTTAGATCGTTGACTTGGACTTCAGCAATGTGGTAAAAACACAAGTTCAATTAGAGGTCACTCCACCATCTCTACCACTTTCCCACTCTCTCTCTCTGCCTGACACATTTTCTGCGTCACCACGTCTCTAATCCCTCTCTCACCATGTCAACGCCTACGTAGTACCCCAGGCTCTCGTTGCCAGGCAGCAGGTCACAGAAGATGATGGTGCCCCTCTCTGGGCCCTCGCGAGTCTGCACCAGAACCCGGGAGTTGATCTCCAGCCGCGGGAAGTCCTGCAACAACTCCTCCTCCACCAGATTGACGTGGTCCACCTCCAGCTCTCCCAGCTCCTCCTCGTCCTCCTCGTCCTCCCACAGCTCCAGCTTGTCCAGGGCCACGAACACGCCGCACTCGTCCTCGCAGCGGAAGAGCTGGCGGCCCTGGTAGGAGCCCTCCGTGAAGCCCTGGCCCCGGCCCTCCTCCTGGTGATGGAGGGAGGAGAATGTGAGTGAAGTGATATAGAGAAAGACAGTAAATGACACAACGGGATAAGACAGGGGAAAGCAAGACAGTGGGATTGTGACACCTGCCAAGGCTGCCATATTACCGTCATTAACACGTTGCAAGCCGCGGCAGAACCCTCTGAACAGAGGTAGCGCCGAAGAAATAAGCCATTTATTTACAAACATGTTTTAAAAAAACAAAGCCCACATGATAACAACACGTACTGGAGTGCTCGACACAGCGTACATATTCATCCTGCAGAGGTCGGCGATCTTACTTTGGCGAGGCGGAGGGGAGATCAATTCCATTCGTTTACGTGCGGCGAAGCAGGGAAAGGAGCGATAGAGAAGCGGCGCCCGAACGTGATTGAAACCGCGATCCACGAACAGAGACAAAGACCAGCCATCTTGTTTGAGCTTCTTGCTGAGTTTCAACACTGGGGAGAGGATGAGGCTCCTCCTGGCCAGCCATCCATCCAGAATGTGAGTCAACGGCGTGGCCTGCTGGATATTAGGAGTATCACACCCAGCACCAGAAAATGACTGTCAGAGCATATTAACCCTTTCAGATCGCTCCAAAAAGACACAGAGAAGAATTTCCGATGATTTTTTTTTTTTTATTATAATTTATATCAAAAGTCCGGGAATAGACGGCGTGGCTGATGGGACCCAGTAGGAAGTCCGAGGGAGTACGGCCAGGCTTAGAAGGTGTTAACAGTAACAGGGTACTATTGTATAAAACTGCATGTCTTGAGTGACAAGATGTACTTTAGATAGCATGTTATGTAGACCGATGCCAGTTTTACTCTTACTGCTGCTGCTACTACAACGCCATAACTTGATCAAATAGCACTGTCATTGTCAGGATCAATAAAGCTTTATCTTGTATCACGCACGCACGATGAGCGTTTAGGGGTTCAGTGTCTCAGTCAAAGACACTTTGACATGAAGCCAGGAGGCGGCAGGAATCGAACCAGAAACCTTCCGGGTCCCAGACGGCTGCTCTACCTCCTGAGCCACTGCCGCCCACAGGTCTGGTCTGCGAGTACAAGGGCTTGATTCATGCAGTTGGCATTGTTGCATGTGTAGCTGTACCTGACCATACACGACACAAAGAGTTGATAATGACCATTTAAGGGATGTTCACAGACACGCAACCCAAACTACTGTGCTCTATATCAGTGTTTCTCAACCTGTGGGTCAGGACCCACAGGGAGGTCCCCACGTGACTTTTGGGGGGTTCCCAGATGACAGTGAATTGACAATTTAAGGACTTTTAAGACCTCTTTAATACCAAAAAGAAAAAAAAGAAAGAAAGATCAATTAAATGAAAATAAACCATTGCTGGGTTGAGAACCACTGCTTTATATAATAGTTATTACAATTATTAGGCATATATGCTCTAGCCTGATAAATCAGTCCGCACATCACCACCCCCAACGAAGTGTGTGATAGAGTCTGACGCTTGCAGTAAGGCTATATATGCTCTTATCCACAGCAACTTAAAAGTGCAACTGAGCTGTAATATTGCATTTTGTTTTTGCATAGATCCTAGAAAGACCATGAAAGAGAGTGCCAGCCTGCCAGGATGCATGCATTACAGCGGAGAACAACTCAAAACGTGTTCTGTATTAAACCTCTGTAATAACTACTTATTCTCAATACAATGCAAAAATCTCCTAATTCCTTTCATATGCCCCCTCCAAACGCATTTTAATTATAAACCCTCAAAAATGTTATATACTGAATAACATGTTTTTTTTTTGCACCAGAAATGTTCAAAGCCCTACTGAAAATGGTTTAACACAACGTCTACAACTTCTGAATAGGCAAATAGGAAATTCTGCCATGCACTCATGCCCAACGTCTGCGTTTCACTTGGAAACATTGGTTAAATAATAGTACTTTATATGTTTGAACCTCAAACTCTTAGTCCAAAGAGGATAGGGCTGGGCAATATATTGATATTAAATATCGGTATTGTGATACAAGACTAGATAGATATTGCCTGAGATTTTGGATATTGTTATGTTACTTGTGATATGGCATAAGGGTTGTCTTTCCTGGTGTTAATCACTTTGTTTGAAATTAATTTATATGCGCTTGGGTGGCGCAGTGGTAAAGTCCCTGCCCACCACCACGGAAGGTTGTGGGTTGGAATCCCCTGTGGTGCAACCGGCTATGTCGAGCGTCTGTGCGAACACAATTGGTCCGTGTTTGGGGGAGGGAAGCCGGACGGGGAGAGTGATACTGGTCATCGCATGTATTCCTACGGGCTGGAGCGGCACCTGTCAGCAGGGAATGTTGGGCGGGAGGAGTAGGACGAAGGCTCTACGTCCTCCTGGTGGGAGCTCCTCACTTAGTCCAGTAAAAATAAAGCTGAGGTTGGAAAAAATTGTGTTATTTAGTTTTTCAACTGATTCTGACAGGAAATTAGGTCTACTAGCCAGGATAAAAAATCTACCATAATCTGCTCACTGCAAATACCCACAGTGGCCAAATCAAGTTGGGCTCCCATCGACTTTCTATACAGGAGGAAAATACCCAGAAAAAAATCTGCTTTAAGTAGGATGTGAGGGGTCTAACTAGGGGTTTGTCATGATGCTGAATCCATTGCAAGCATTTGTTTTGCACAAAAAACATTCATTGGCCCCAGAAAACGCCCACAAAACTGATGAAAAGTGATGACTCATCACTTTTCATCACTAAACCATCATTTTCTGGTGCCATTTTTAGCCCAAGGAATGTTTTTTGTGCAAAACAAATGCTTGTAATGGATTCAGCATCATGACAAACCCCTAGTTAGACCCCTCACATCCTACTTAAAGCAGATTTTTTTCTGGGTATTTTCCTCCTGTATAGAAAGTCGATGGGAGCCCAACTTGATTTGGCCACTGTGGGTATTTGCAGTGAGCAGATTATGGTAGATTTTTTATCATGGCTAGTAGACCTAATTTCCTGTCAGAATCAGTTGAGAAACTAAATAACACAATTTTTTCCAACCTGAGTGGATTTTTTTCCTAGAATTACTAGACTAACTGGCAGCAGTAAGATACAACATAGTCGGGGGCGTTAGGGATATTTCGCGCTATATTAGTCTAAAAGCGCCAAATTTTGCACAGATGTAGCCCAGGGCATGCTCTAATGATTTAGCTAGGGTGCCCGAGTCGGCGACCTTCGGGGTCGCCACAGTGGCCAAATCAATTTGGGCTCCCATCGACTTTCTATACAGGAGGAAAATACCCAGAAAAAAGCTTTAAGTAGGATGTGAGGGGTCTAACTAGGGGTTTGTCGTGATGCTGAATCCATTGCAAGCATTTGTTTTGCACAAAAAACATTCCTTGGGCTATAAATGGCCCCAGAAAACACCCACAAAACGGTGAAAAGTGATGACTCATCACTTTTCATCACTAAACCATTGTTTTCTGGGGCCATTTATAGCCCAAGGAATGTTTTTTGTGCAAAGCAAATGCTTGCAATGGATTCAGCATCATGACAAACCCCTAGTTAGACCCCTCACATCCTACTTAAATACCCAGAAAATAAATGTTTTTCTGGGTATTTTCCTCCTGTATAGAAAGTCGATGGGAGCCCAACTTGATTTGGCCGCTGTTGCGACCCCAAAGGTCGCCGACTCGGGCACCCTAGCTAAATCATTAGAGCAAGCCCTGGGCTACATCTGTGCAAAATTAGGCGCTTTTAGACTAATATAGCGCGAAATGGCCATGTTATCTCCCTAACGCCCCGACTAACAGCAGTGACAACACAGAAATGTGTGTGGGGAGGAATTGGTACAACAACTAAATTGGGGCGAAAAAGGGGTAAAAATAATTGGCTAAAAAAAATCCTCTGGGACTGGGACTCAAATTAAAAAAGGCATTTATGGCACGCATAAATAAGTGCTGGTCATAATTCATCATAAGTCTTAGCAGAACAGCAAATCATAGCTACCCACATTATATCACCCACAACAGACATTTAGATAAGAAAAATGACAAAAGTAGTGCCAGGGCATATCTCAATTATCACGATCAGCAGTTGGAGAAGAAGAATGTGCTAAGCCTTAGCCCATTATACTGAGCAAGAGAGTTGAGTTGCATGTGTCCAAGCAGCAGCCCACTCATGGAGCCTACAGCCTCCACTCTATGAGAGAAACCCAACATTGTGCTACAATAAGCAACGCTTTGTATGGCAGAGCTTTAGCCATGTCCCTGGCTAGTATAGATGTTGCATGACAGATTTGGATGATGACATTTTGGACTGTGACAAAGCATGATACAAATTAATATGCATCCAACAAGAGGGATTCTTCTTTGATTTTATTTAACAGTGGCCTCATTAAGACTGCATCTATGATATATAAAAAGAAAGAAAGAAGAAATGTAATCTAATCAGGCTTGTGTTTAAGAAGAAATTATACAATGTTCTTTCTGCAGAGAGCACCATGCTGAACACGTACAGAGCAAAAATGAAAAACAAACAACACAGTTACAGAAGGTACAAGTGAGTGACAGAGAGGGTTCTCACCAGCAGCTCCACCCCGAACCAGATCCCAGAGAGAGCCCTGTCAGGAAGCAGCGAGCCCTTGAAGCGAACCACCCCGGGCAGTGGCTCGTCCCCAGACCGCAGCTGGACACGCACCTTGGAGCCGCAGTCGATGTCACGCGCACGCTCCAGCCGGGGCTTGTTGCGCAGCAGGGCGTAGCGCTCCTCGCAGTTGGTGATGGGGAAGAGCAGCTCGGCCAGCTTCTCGTCCAGCTCCAGGACGTCGCGCTCGTCCAGGCTGAGCACCACGTTGGTCTGGTCCAGGATGCGGAGGCTCCGCTTGCCCTTGCTGGGAGGCAGCGTGCGACCCAGGTTGTTGCGCTCCTGGCAGGCTTGGCCCAGGCTGCCGCGGGGGATCCTCAGGGTCTTCTGGGGAGGCTTCTCCACAGTGCACTCCTTCACCACCATGTAGAAGCGCCAGTCCTCCCTGAAGCCCCCGCTGGGCTTCTCCTGGCTCCATAGCGATGAGCTCATGGCTGCATGCTCCACGTAGGGATGGGCGGGCGGCGGGCGGGAGTTCACGTCGCCAAGGCAAGCTTGACCTGTGGTCTGGAGAAACCCAATGCTGAATTAGGACTGTCATGGTCGCAAAATACAAAGAATTGCAATCAGACAATTATATATTAACAATGATGTAATAGTTGTGACAGGGCCAGGGCTATAACGAAATGGACTTTTGCTAAACTACTTAAATCGTCTTTACATAACAAAGGCAGAAGAAATAGCTCCCTGACTACTTTGTTGTAAAATGTGACAGTGGTTCATGTATTACGTTTTTCTTTTTTTTCCCAACATTTCAGTAAAACATCCACATCATGGTCATTGGTCACTGTTGAATTTATTTCAAGCCAGCAAAAAAATACTATATACTCAACAGTGTGTAATGGATCTATCAACTCCAGTATATTAGTTTAATCTTGCTGATTTCTAAATTGTAGAAATACCAACCCAGTAAAAGTTATGTGACTGTTATTATAACAATAGGTAGAAAATAGGAGGATGGTACTATAGACAAATCCAACAGATTGTTTTGAGGAATCAACAGGTACAGTAAATGTTAATGTCAAAGGATGTAGAATGCAATTAGTGAAAAATGTGGCCACTAGGGTTAGGATCCTTTAGGATTTTAACAATTCCGGATTCTCTCAGAGCTATGATGGTCCATGAAATGTAAAAGTTTGAGATTCACCGGTATAGTAATTGTATAGCAGACATGAAGTAAGTCCATATGCCAGCTCTGATAGTGTGAGAAAAAAAAATGGTTCCAAATGTGATGGAACCAATACCGGATCTGGTTCTTCAGATTCTGGATCCCAACCCTAGAACGGAGCATTGGAAGTATAGGATTTCCTTTAAAATACAGTACAATAACACCACAAACCAATACCGATGCACTTAGGTTCCTGTGACTTGCTGATCCGATTACAGATCTTACTGTACTTAGATAGTTTACAGTACAGTCCTATTGTTTCATTGAGATGAGGCTCAGTTACCCCTCAGATCGAATGCTCTCATCTTATTGGGCATTCAACACATCATGTGTGATAGCATACTCTTCTTTTAGGAACCGTTGATGACTCTGATCTGATGCCTCATCTCAAGAAACATACACAAATATCTACTGTCTGTCTGCTTTGCATGTTCACCCAGTAGTCTGTGAGAAACCAGCTGCATGGCCCCTTCCTTCCGACAAATGATTCAGACAACAGCCATCTGGATTTCCCCTTGGCTCTGGGTGTGATATGACAGTAGGGTCAGATAGATAGCATGATCAGACATAGGGTTGCATTAAGATCGAGAGTATAGAGTACAGAGCCTGAGAGATGACAGGTGCCTGTCATCTTCTGTATATCTGTCATACGTCAACTATGACAGTGCAGGCAGTTGATGCAGAAGTCATGTTGTTGTTTTGTTTTTTTTGACTGGTCTGGCATACACTGACTGATTATTCATGCATTAGCTAACGCTGTAGTAGTTTGCTGAAGCCATCATTTCAGGTGTGTGTGTATGTGTGTGTGTGTGTGTGTGTGTGTGTGTGTGTGTGTGTGTGTGTGTGTGTGTGTGTGTGTGTTCCCTTTCCCAGTCAAGGTGGTAATAATTCAGGGCCCTGCAAGAGGAGGAGGAGGAAGTAGCTATAGCTTATAGAAGGTAACAGCGAATGTCGGGCAAAACCACACGCACACACACACATAATGTGTCAGTGAGGGTGTGTCTGTGGAATGACAACAACTGCAGCAGGCTTGCCTTACCTTAGCGTACCCTTCAGTGGAAGAAGTCAGGGGTTCGGGGCGGCTGTCATAATGTCAACTATGTGTCCCAATGAAGCGTCGGACGGCTTGTTGAGAGAGAGAGAGAGAGAGAGAGAGAGAGAGAGAGAGAGAGAGAGAGACAGACAGACAGAGAGAGAGTGAGAGAGAGAGAGAGCTGAGAGAGAGCGCTTAGAGAGGGGAGATTCCACTGGCTGATGCAGAGCAGCTAACCAGCTAACTACTAGCTACCGCTAGCTGTTGAACAGCGAGCAGCAGGGAGCGCTTCTGCGCCGGCCTCAACGCAGCAAAGTACCGTCAGCATTTATTTATTAGCCGCTGTTCCCAAACGGAGACAAAAAAAGCTCTACTGTTGGTTAGGTATGAAATAGATTATTTAGACAAGATGACACACAACTCAACCATCATCGTGGAGCTGTGACGTGTTTGTGGCTCACTGCGCGGCCATTGGCCAGAGCGGTCTGTCCTCGGGTTCTGATTGGTTCCTCGCGGCGTCTGTCATTGAGTCGCGCCCTATGGGGCTTTCCCCGCCACCGCGTCATCAGAGCGGACGGATAGGTTGAAGTGTAGCTACAGAGATGCTCTACTGCACTGTTTGTCTGTTTCCCCATAGAGTATATATGTGTTTCCCAGACTTTTTCATATCAAGGACCCCCAAATTGACTCTTATTAGCCCGCGGACCCCCATTTGAAAAGATATGCCAGGGACCCCTATAAGAGAAGATTTATACGGCTCTAGCATTTTAATTTCAAGGACCCCCAGTTTGACATGCATTAGGCTATGGACCCCCATAATGGTATTTCTATCTCTGAGACCCCAATCTATATTGTAAAAAATCAATGTTAATTTAATTCAAATGGTCTGGAGGAGTGTACAAATTTTGGTTCCATTTGTACACTCATACGTACCCATAGGGTCCATTTGGTTCCTCATATCATCAGCTGAACTCCCTCAAGGACGCCTGGGGGCCCCTGGACCCTTTGAGAACCAATGCTGTACTGTACCATAGACCAGGGATCTTCTGCGTTTTTCAGCCCAAGGACCCTTTAGTTGAGAGAGAGGTGAAGCAGGGACCAGGGATGTTGTATAAAATTGTGTTTTTACCTGCTGATCCAACTTTTTCATGGATAGCTTCATAGACTATTGATTCATCCATCAGTACTTAAAACGGTCCCCTCCAAGAATAGAGATGCTAGGGTTCAAGTGGTTAATGTATTACTTGCGCCAGCAGAGTGAGCAAGTCCCTGTGCGTCTGTTCTTTCGTCATCCAATGGGAAAACCCTTGTAAAAAATCACACTCGTGTGAACTGAGCGGTGGTGTGTGTGTGTGTGTGTGTGTGTGTGTGTGTGTGTGTGTGTGTGTGTGTGTGTGTGCAACAGCGCCCCCCCTCCCTTAACATGTGTGGTCAGAAAAGGTTACTGCAGGCTACGGACACGGAGACAGACATACAGACAGACAGACAGACCCACACACACGGCCACGTATAGGAGCGTTGTGACCACCGCTCAAAAACACAGGGCGACGTTACCAACAACAAGTGAGACCTGATATAAACAACAAGGCGCAAGTTGCCCATTCACATACAGACAGCACCAGTATGGGTACGGTCACACTGTCAGCGAATAACCCGGAAGTTGTTGCCTTAACATGGGAATGGATGGAGGTCACGACGCTTGCAGCTGACTGTCGACTGTCTGGCAGTGACCGCAGCCTTACTGTGCGTCTCTGTGTACGCTAGGGGTGGGCGATATGGAAAAATACAATATCACGATTCACGATATTCGGGTCCATTTGGTTTCATTTGTATACTGTCAGAGTTAAGTGGAGACCTTGACATTTTAAAGTTTGAGAACTACTGATTTACACCAAAATGCAGGTTTAAATTGAATTCTGCAATGAATCTCTGTATTAACGATTAAACAGGATTTTTTACAAGGCTCCCTCATTGTATCACGATATATACGATACCTCTAAAAAGGCATATCGTGGAGACATTGTATCATCTCTCAACGATAATTATCACCATATCGCCCAGCCAATCAGAGGGGCCGTCATACAGACTTGCCCACTGCGTTTTATATCAGGTCATTCTTGTCACCTACAAGTGCGACCTTAAATGGTAAATGGTGCATTTATATAGCGCTTTTGATCCAAAGCGCTTTACAGAGATTGTGCATTACATTCACCCATTCACGCACACATTCATACACCGGTGGCGGAGGAAACCATGCAAGGCACCAACCAGCTCACAAGAGTTCAGAGTCTTGCCCAAGGACCCTTCGACATTAACTCAGGGGGAGCCCGGATTCGAACTGGGAACCCTTCATGCTCTAATAACGGTTTCTCTACCCCTGAGCTATGCCGCCCCACCTTATATAAATACATTGCAAATTGGCACCTCGACAGAGTGCAGTAGCCTAGTTATTAATACAAATCACACCAGTGTGAAGTGAGCGGTGGTGCTGCTGCTGATAGACCCACATGACGGCTTCGTGTGTATGACCATGTTTTTCCAAGGGTTTTCCCATGGTATCAAATATTGATATTTGACCCCCTATCCTATGACCCCACATTGAGAACCACCTTTCAGACATACATGCAGTTCAAAGATTCCCTTATAATCAAAACCTAAAAACAAATAAATGAAGAACAAAGCAATAAAAGTTCAAATCTAGTCGAGTGAAATTAAAACAGTGAGACTAAAGGGCCATTCACACTGAACACCATACTGTAACTACTGTATAACAATAACTAAAACTATATTGTTCACCATTGTATTTTTTAATAGTTGGTGTGAACTCTGCCATACTTGACTTTTTTTTTAAACTATAACTTTATAGTGGAATACGGATGGAAATTACCATTCTAGCTAAATCCGGTGTATTTACACGCCATTGTATGTGTGGTGTTCATTAATATGCGCTGTCCCTTCAAAGTAAAGGAATACATACATAAATTGTTATAGTGCTCTGTGTGAACGGCCCTTAAGAAAGGAAAAAAACGGTTAAAAGGAGATCAGTTAAAGGAAAATTCCAGAATAAAACATATTAATCCTTAATCAGCCTTTTATCACGTCTGTACATACCTGGTATGATGGATCTTTATCATAGTCCTTCCAGTTTTTACTTCTCCTGGACTCCTCAGATCTCTCTCCCACAGCCAAAACGGCGGTAAATTGTGGTCCTCCAAAAGCGCTAATTTTCACCGCTGCAAAGTTACTTTTTTCTTCATAAATCTGCTAATTTATAGTTCCAAGAGAGCCAGTAATCCACTGTTTTATCGCGGGTTGAGGGAAATGGCCGTTGTTGACATGATCCCAATAGTACTCACAGAAGAAGAATGAAGTCTCGCGTCTCGCGTGATTACCGCGTTTCCTTTAGCTTTTTCTTTAGCGCAAAAGAAAGCTTTCTCCTGGAGTTATTACAGCCAGTATGTACACAACAAGGCATCGTGGTATATATATAAAAAATAAGAAAGCAGAAGAATATAATCTAGTTAGTCTATTGATCGCTAGAATCTAGTAATATGACTGAGAAGGATTCATAACAAAGCATTTTAACGGACTTCCTGTAGTCATAAGGTAATTCTATTACCTTTATTTATTTTATTTTTTCCTCAATACATTTCTTCGATTTTATTTATTATTTATTTATGGAATTACTTATAAAATAACTTTGACGTGTATTATTATTTGTAAACAATGTAGGCTACAATATAATCACAAAATAATCGTATTTTCCTCAAGACATTCTGCAATGCCTCACCAAATAAACTTTAGGTAAAAATTACCTCATGACCACAGAAACGTGTCTTTCATGAGGTACTTTTTACCTAACGTTTATTTGGTGAGGCATTGCAGAATGTCTTGAGGAAAATACGATTATTTTGTGATTATATTGTAGCCTACATTGTTTACAAATAATAATACACGTCAAAGTTATTTTATAAGTAATTCCATAAATAAATAATAAATAAAATCGAAGAAATGTATTGAGGAAAAAATAAAATAAATAAAGGTAATAGAATTACCTTATGACTACAGGAAGTCCGTTAAAATGCTTTGTTATGAATCCTTCTCAGTCATATTACTAGATTCTAGCGATCAATAGACTAACTAGATTATATTCTTCTGCTTTCTTATTTTTTATATATATACCACGATGCCTTGTTGTGTACATACTGGCTGTAATAACTCCAGGAGAAAGCTTTCTTTTGCGCTAAAGAAAAAGCTAAAGGAAACGCGGTAATCACGCGAGACGCGAGACTTCATTCTTCTTCTGTGAGTACTATTGGGATCATGTCAACAACGGCCATTTCCCTCAACCCGCGATAAAACAGTGGATTACTGGCTCTCTTGGAACTATAAATAGCAGATTTATGAAGAAAAAAGTAACTTTGCAGCGGTGAAAATTAGCGCTTTTGGAGGACCACAATTTACCGCCGTTTTGGCTGTGGGAGAGAGATCTGAGGAGTCCAGGAGAAGTAAAAACTGGAAGGACTATGATAAAAATCCATCATACCAGGTATGTACAGACGTGATAAAAGGCTGATTAAGGATTAATATGTTTTATTCTGGAATTTTCCTTTAAAAGCAAGGTCATAGAAGTGTGTTTTTAGCCGGCTTACCTTTGTGAACAGCCATACATTTGTGAACAGCCATACATTCTATAATTCTGGGATAGTGGGATGGTGTTGTTGAAGGCTGAACCAACGTGTCATAAAAACAATAACACATTGTCATTGCGAAACAGCCTCTTGTGCAGAGTGCATGGTTGTGTGTGTGGGAGGCATTACTGTAATGTAGGCCTACTCCACTTCCTTGCATGATTTTGAAACAAAGATGGGACATGCTTTAGTAATCCCAACAACGCTTCTCCTTCCTCTTATTGCACCACAGCCAGTGATAGAAGTACTCACATTCTTTACACTACGTAAAGGCATCAATACCACAATATTGAATACTCTGTTACAAGTACTGTAGTAGTCCTGTATTCAAAATGTACAAAAGTATTGGCATCAAAATATACTTGAAGTACCATTATAAGTATAAAAATACTTGGATGTTGTAATGTAGATCGACTATTTTCAAATAGCCAATGCACAGTATAGGGCTGAAATGCTTGTTTTTTTGTTAATAATCACAATCTCCAAAGTATGTTTTGAAATAATTGTAGTGGAGTAAAAACAGATCTGTGAGCTTGTAGATCTGCTATGGTTGGCGAAAAGATTTGGTGTAGATGAAAAAGGGAGGGTAGCCTCGTTTAAGGGAGCAGTTCTCCATTCCTAAACCTGCCATTCCTACGGAGGCATGTTAGCATTTCACCAGGTTGAAGAATTGAGAGTTGGGCAGTAATAGTCATGGTCCATGAATATTAGTCTCCATTATGAAACATGGACCATGAATATTAATTGATGTCTTCAATATTGAAGACATCAATTCTCGGCTATTTTATAAATAAAACACTACAAAAACATGTATAAAATATAAATCCTTACATTAACCACACATTTATATACACATGCATTTTCCTTTCACAAAAATACCAAAGAAATTACAAAATTGTCAGTGTAAGCAAAGTCCAACAATATTACTTCAGTGTCATGTCACATGTAACAACTTCCTTGTCTCAGTGCTTGCTATGAGCTTAACGTCAGCATTCCCATCTCCCCATTGGGTATCCCATATTAAACACACCGTATCGCAACACAACACAACACACAGTAAAACCCCATGTGTGACCCATGTTATTAGAACATATCACATAGTGAAAAGTGAAACAACTGTAAACTCTCTCTCTCTCTCTGAATTCCCTCCAAGTAGAAGCGACACACCAATTCTGCTCTCAAAGCCTCAAATATGCCCTTAAAGTCTACACTTCTCCCAAATAATGAAAGTATGGACCATGAGGAGGGCCATGATTAAAGTGTGTACCTTGTGGAGCACCGTAGGTCTTAGGGTGAGAAGTGGGACAGTGCAAATCTCGATTGACCCGTTAACAATAGGTGTCCAGGGAGGTCATGACCGAAAGAATAAGGTCACGCATACAAGCGTCCAAAAAGATTTTTCTCAGATGGGTAGCAGGCACCGCAAGTTCAGTCACCCGAGAGAGACTTAGAGTAGAGCTCCTTGACTTGGAAAGGAGGCAGCTTAGGTGGTTCGGAGTCTTCGGACCTCTCGAGTGTCTACCTAGGGAAGGGGTTTTCAAAGTGGGTGACGGGGCACCCTGGGGTGCCGTGATGGCAGTCCAGGGGTGCTGCGAGATAATTTGAAAATATTTGGAATTCATGTGGACACTTGAAAAAAAATGTAGTATCATTTTAAACTTGAAGTACAAAGTTATTTTTAGTCAGTTCTAACCAAAATGCCTATTATCTCAACGTTTTCCTCGCAACATAATCACTAAAATATCGTCACTGTCGGGCAGAAACCTCGTATCTCCAAGTTTCAAATGTGTACGTCTTTTGCTAAAGCAAAGCCCTAGCTGCTTCATCATACAAGACTGCCGCACAAAACTAGTGAAAACAGCCGATCTACAAGCACACAACGCCTCGCGATGCGAGGCGTTGTGTGCTTGTAGATCTGCTGTTTTCACTAGTTTAGTACATTTTATAGATGATAAATACAAAACAAACGGTTTTGGACATGGTTTCCACCCGACAATGACGATATGCTATAAATATAAGGTGCTGGGAGAGAAAATTATAATGTAGGGGTGCCTCGGATTAAAAAAATATTCATGGGGTGCCCTAGACCAAGGACCAGACTACATCTCCACACTGGCCTGGGAACGCCTTGGGATTCCCCAGGAGGAAGTGGCTATAATGTTGCCCAGGACAGGGAAGTGCTGAAACTGTTTCCCCCACGACCCGACCAAGAGGATCCGGATAAGCGGTTGAAGATGGATGGATTGATGGATGTCCAGGGAGGCTCTTTCTCCAATGGATGGCATAAAACTGGATCTAAGTTGCCGTTGGTTTATTGTCCGCAGTAGGGGCAATAACAACAGGGTCAGGGACGTCTGGCGTGTTGTGTCTGTGGTGCCGACTGGATAGAATGTTGCACAGGGGAGTTTTAAAATGTGGAGAGTGCAAGTAAGTCCCCTTCCGCTAGAATGGCTGTTGAGGGAGGTGCAGGATCTTTTGGTTGTTGATGTTTGGTTTGGTTGAATCAGAAGATTAGTCTGCATTCGCGTTGTGCCATTTCTTCCACTTCCTCCTTGCTGAGCTCATTACTTCTCAGCCTGAGATATATAAAACAGAATCAAAACACCATTATTTCCCAAGTACATCATTCAAACGGATATTTGGAGGTTATAGGTGTAATAAGGAGAAAGCAGAATGAACAACTTTCAGTACATTCATGGAACACAACACGCTAATATGGGTTTTTACAGATGGGTTAAAAAGCTGCAATGCGTAATGTCCTACCATGCATGTAGATCGCTAGGCTATTTTCACAGAACAAATTTGGGGTGTAGAGGGCAAAAAGGAGGGGCAGAGTTAAGACTGAAGTATACACTGTTTAAATGGTTAACCCATTAAAACCGGAAAGCATCTGTGTTTTAGATTTTAGCTATATATTATAGCACATTGGTTGGCTATTCAAAAATAGCAGATATACAAGTTACACGTTATGTGTAACTTCATGCTATTGATCTGTTATTATATATATACAGTATATTAATATTTCAAAAGATTTTAACTCAAATCTTGAGATGGGGTCTGCCCCAAATACATATCAATGTGTGGTTCCTTGTTTGAGCACCACTGATATAGCAATAGAAAACAGTTTAGAAACTGATTTAGAAGCCATTTTTAGAATTGGCCTCAGGTTAAATGGTTATAACTTACCACACTGACTCGACACTGGTATTGTGCTCCAGGGCTTCAATGAGACATTCGACCCCCGCCCTGGTTATGCAATTCTTTGTTAACCTTTTAGAGGAAATAAGAAAACAGAAAGAGAGGATGTGGAGATGGAATGACCAAATCTAAAAGTACTTTATATCCCCCAGTATGCATGTCACTGTGATTATGTACTCCAAAACTTACCAAAGCTCTACCAGTGAGGTGCTGTTCTTGATGACTTTGGCGAGGGCACAAGCTCCAGCACTGCCAACACCATTGTCTACCAGGCTGCCATTAGATGATCAAAATCACTTCAATTGCCAAACATACTCAATGTGAAATATTGACAATATAATATAATTATATACTATTATAATTATGAAAATAATCATAATTAGGAATGCAAAATTGATTGTGATTGATTGATGAAGTAAACTAAGGTTATATTACCTAAGCCACACCAGGGTTTTGCTGTCCTCAAGAGCATCGGCTAAGGCCTCTGTTCCTGCATCGCCTATCTTATTCCCCCAAAGCCTGAAAACGAAGAGCAAGTTTAGGACTACGGATGGGTTATCAGTTATCACGATAAACGATAATAACAATTATCGTCCCATCTCTAGTTAGGACCAGAGTGAATAAAAACCAATAGAATGTGTGGGCCCCTGAGAACAGAGTTCAATTGCCATACCCCAAGTGTGTCAGTGACCGATTAGATCTCAGTCCTTCTGCCAGCTGCTTGGCCCCCACGGCTGTTAGGTTATTATTGCCTAGTCTGAAACAATAAAAGGAACTAATTTGCCTTGCAAATGGCTTTTTTTGATATAGTGCACAGGAATAACACTGAATTATCACTACAAAATAGACGTTTTCTGCATTATAAAGGTACAGTGGGAAAGACAAAACATTCACTGACCGTAGGGCAAGGAAATTCTGCTTGGTCTTCAAGAGATGAGAAAAATGCAGCGTGCAAGCATCAGTTAGACTGTTGTTAAATAGTCTAGAGAGAGAGACAATAAAGAATTATACAAGCCTTATTCAATAGTAAAAGTTATTTGTATGTGAAAATATACGTGAGTGAAAACAAATACTTTAGTGACAACAAATATAAAAATGTACAGTTTTCTTTCAGCACACTCACGCAATCTTCTGGAAGCTCTCACACTGGATAACCTTAGCAATCAGTTTGCGAATCCCTTCATCTGAAATATTATTGTTTCTGAGGCTGGCAAAGGATAAAACAAAACGAGGCTTAAGCAGATCCTCTATGTTAATGTATGTAAAGCCTATTGGAATATGTTGAACCATGGTTTGATATAATGATGTATAGTATAGTATAGTAAACTACAGTATAGTATAGTATAGTATAGTATAGTATAGTATAGTATAGTATAGGCCTAGAGTAGAGTAAGCTGATAATGATATGTCATACTTACTAAAGGGCACAACAAATATGCATGCATGGAAGCAGCTGCTCCACCCCGACATCACCAACAGAGTTATAATCCAGCTGGATGCCCACAGGTTTCTTCAGATGTTGGAGTACATAGGCCAATGCTGTACACTCCACAGGACCAATGTTACAGTATGTCAGTTTAAAGTGCTCTACTTCCAGCTTGGCCATAGCTTCTTTGGCGATCCTTCTCTCCTGCAGCTCATAAATGCACTTGATGAGCCACACAAACCCGGGCATGGCATGCATGCTCTTCTTGTCCCCCTCCACAGGCTGAGGGATGGATTTGAAGTGCTTCTGCATGCCTTTGGACAGGCACTTCACCACCTGTCTCACTTTCCGGTCCAGGGTGGGGCCTGGGCAGCAGCGGCACAAAAGGTCACGTTGCCGCTGAGACAACAGCCCGGAAACGAAGGTGGCTGTTATTTGCAGGTTGAGAGTCTCTGCCACCACAGCTTCCCTCTCTGAAACCCCTTCCTGTTGGACAGTAGTGGAGGTCATGCAAGGCCCGAAGCATGCACTGCTCAAGCACGTCTGCTGCGTGTCACAAGGCTGAAAGAGTTTAGGGATGATCGCACGGTCAAGATTATCGTTTAGCACAATGTACAGAGCAGCGAAAAAACACTGCATGGTTACATGGAGGAATTCATACTGTTTACGGCAAGGGGAGGAGATGAGAAAGCCTATGCCGATATCCTCTTCTGTTACCCCACATGTCTGCAGCTCTGTACTTGTGAAGACGTAACAGGAAGATCGTATCCCTTTGAAGGCCAACTGTCCCAGACGTAAGGCTGTGTTTAGGTGCCCCTGCAAGCAACCGAGCTCCAGGGCTTTCTGCTGGGGACTTCGGTGCTGGAAGAAGTGCTGGAAGATCATCAAGTAAACATCAGTGATGGTTTGTAGGCTTCCCTCTCCACAGCCAAGCAGCTCCTTGTGGCACTTTGAGACGATCCAGCAAAGGACTGGTGTATGACACAGCCCCAGTAATGCTTTATTGTTCTGCAGGGATGCCAGAACTTTGGCAGCTACAGTGGGGTCACTATGATGCTTCTTCACAAAACAGTCAATCCCACTGAGAGAGAACCCTTTCAGGAGGACCTCCTTGCGCAAATACCTCTTCAGGGCAGGCCCCACTGCCTCTGGGCGACTTGTCACCACTTTGCGCACACCCTTCATGAGGGAACCCTGAATCAAGTTGAACAGCAGTACAGGAACCGGTGCACGCTGGGTGGGACAGCAATGCCTCTTTTCATCGGAAAAGCTCTGTCTGAGCTCATCAAGGCCATCAAAGGTGAAAAGGACGATGTGTGGGTTGTCCAAAATGAACTGGAAGAGCTGATCCTGTTCTCTATCTGGCCAGCAGCAGTGCTGGAATAACAGTTCTTGAAGGGAAAGCTCCTTATGCTCCGAGCTCAACCTGCGGCAGCTGAAAGCGAACAGCAAGACAAAATCACAGAGGGCTGTCTTTCGAGCCCACAACAGGTGCAGTCTCTGAAGGAGCGTGCTTTTCCCACTGCCGGCCTCCCCAGACACCAGAACCGTGTCAGCATCCTGGTTTGCTATGCCCGATGTGCCAACTACTACGTCTTCCAGGCCCAAAGCACCGTGGGCATCGGCACAATTATGGGCTAGCTCCAACCGGCTGTCGACGTAGATATCATCCAAAGACAGGTTGCTGGCTCCTTCGTAGGTGCCAAGGAAATGAGAATGGGCAGACACAGTGCAGCGAAGCTTTTTCTGGTACTGCAGGCATTCTGTGACAAACAGCACAAACATGAGATAGGTTAACCCATTAAGACTTGAGGCGGATTCTACAAATGCCTTATGAATCCTAACAGTTTTCTGAAAACATTTTCATATCAAGGACCCCCAAAATTATATGAATTTGGCCACGGATCCACAATATTTTGTTCCAGGGACCCCCAGAAGCAAAGATTTTAGTTTTTAGAGCTACATAATAACAATGGATCCATTCAAGCACAGGTTCCTTTTTCTATTTCCTGAAAGATATTGACGATTTTGGACATACAAGGTTTCCACCCCAACAGTGACAATATGCTAGCCAAAGCTATAAAAAGAATCGTGCCAATAGCTTCGCATCCTGGCTGAGGTGTGCCTTCCTGAACTCAAATTTGGCTGTGGAACTGTGTTGCATTGGTGAAAACCTCATACGTCCGAAACAGGATTCAAATACGAAAGTATCAAAAGTAGCAGATCTACAGGCTTGAAACACGTCACTTTGCACCACATGTCGAGCTTGTGGATCTGCTACATTTACAAAAAAATAAAATGTGTTATGGAGATTGGAGGTGAGTGCATCTCTCCACTCCGACATGTCTCCTTTCCGACATGTTTCCATTCCGACACTAACCCTATCTCTAACCCTAACCCTAAACCGAACCCCCATGGGAGTGTCGCCACTCCGACAATAAGAAGTCAATTTCGGAGTGGCGACATGTCGGAATGGAGAGAGCCTCCCATTGGGGGTTTCTGCCGGACAGCAACTGCTAGTCCCTCTTTCCTTTCCTTATTATGTTTCTGTAATCATAATATGAGTGGCAACTGGCAAGTAATGATGGACAAAACTAATGTAAATACCGGTAACCATAAATATCTTCATTGCTGTATTGATACTTTTACTTAAGTAAAACATGTGAGTACTTTTCTGCTAGTATATGAAATACCTTCAAAATGCATCCATTTCTCTTGATTAGATGGAGCTTCATGTTTCTCCTTCTGCTGAAGGTACTGCAGGAGAACCTTGGCTGCACTTTCCCCTTTGGAGCTGACGAGACCAAGCAAATGTCGTGCCTATAATTGAAATATGAAATATATTCCCATGTCATCATAAATGCATTCGTAGTTGTACAACTGTTACTGTTATCAACAAGACTTGTGAGCATGCTTTTGTTTTATAATTGATTTATTGTGGGACCTTTACAGGTCTCCAAAAAAAGAAGGGAAAAAAAGAAGAAATGTGCACTTATACATATACTCTATATATAGACCCTAATAATCAGAACTACTAGTGCATGCCAGTTTCTTCACTAGTGTGTGTGTGTGTGTGTGTGTGTGTGTGTGTGTGTGTGTGTGTGTGTGTGTGTGTGTGTACAAGATAGATAGGTTATAATGTTTTAGAGAGTAGAGAGAGAGAGAAATTGAGAGAGGGAGAGCATTTCAAATCATTTTGAATTGCCTTTGTGTGAGAAAATGTGGCATACAGTAGGTAATACAATTGTAGGTCTAGTAGTGTAGTGAAGAAAGAAAGAAAGAAAGAAAGAAAGAAAGAAAGAAAGAAAGAAGATGCATTACATTCCAACACAAAGCCTCGTGTCAAGTTCAGTGTCAAGCCCACCTGCTGAGAGGGCGTGTAGACTGGTAGCTGCACTTCATCGCAGTCCGTCTGGGTGAGGCTTCCTGCTTCTAGCAGCACGGCCAGAGCTCCATCGACACAGCCCTTAAGATCGCGGATTAGAGCCGGCCTGGCCGTGACAAGGGTCTCAGTAGCGGTGCCACGGCGGTCTACCCCCGTGTCCTCTTCCAAGGAGAGGCCGGCTATATTATGGACGTCCTCGGCCTCGGGTAAGACCTGGTTCAGAGCGGCGAGGAAAAGCCCGCAAGCGTCCTCACCCTTGGTGTGCAGGACATCCAACAGGTGCCTGGCGTTGGTGCACAGAGCCCTCCCTGGCACCTGCACATTCAGATAGTCCTCCCAGACCAGCACGCCGTGCGCGATCAGCACGTCCAGAACCCTCTCCAGGGGCTCCGCAGAGCCGCTGCGACACAGGGCGCTCAGCAGCTCTGCTCGCCGTCTCAACACATGCTCCTTTGCACTCAGCATGTGTCCAGTGTCCTCCATCCTCCTCACAGACACACACACACACAGCTTTGCTTCAAGTTGAAGGAGCCACCTCAGTGACTGATTACGGCATCGCGTTGCCTGGCTGTTTATAATAATATAATTTCCTTTCATGAACAGTGTAGGCTGGTAGGATAATGTTCCCTTCCTCATTCCATGGGGTTTGTCGACCGAAAGTAAAAGTGGGTGTGTAGAAAGTAGAAGTCCCACTCCGATCACATGTCCGATGACTCGTTGGTAGGCTAGGCTATGGCACTAAGTTGGCACACCATATGATGAAAACATATACAAAAATGGTGTCATTGCGACCGTCAGTTCGCAGTTACTGTCAAAACCGCGTGATTATGGATCCCCCACTGGGAAAGATGGATAACCACGCCCCGGACTCATTTTTGAAGCTTGTGATTGGCTGAACCGGACGTAGGGAGCGCTCCGTTGTAGTCACTTGGACTGCGCGAGGTGCACCAAGACCAAATTATCATTGCGTTTATCGTGCGCTTATAAGGCCTGGGCATAAATAGAACGATTGCATTCACCACGGCTTCGCCTGCGGCGCTCGGGCGCGAAGAGCAGGACCAAGGTCCGCTGGCCTTCGCGCCGCTTGCAATGTCGTGGACAATAACTGTGAAAACGAGCGCTCTATGCCGTTTCCATCCATCTTTCCCAGTGAGATCCATAATCAGGCGTCAAAACCTCGACCAGCTGTCCGTCTGTCAGTCAGTCAGTCCGTCCGTCAGTCTGTCTGTCACACGTCACACTTTTGCCCTGCTCATATCTCCGCAACCGTTGCCCCGATCCATGCCAAATTTTGCATACACACTCCTTGGCTGCCAAACCACTACCTCCACCCTCAATTCTCACATGACCCTCTTCTAGCGCCACCATGAGGCCGATTCTTGCAAAACACATTTATGGACACAGCTCCTACAATTTTTGCCCTAAAATCACGCAAATCGGTACACAGTAGGTCTACACTCATGTCATCAACATGAATCTGTCCCATTTAGCACCACCTTCAGGCAGATTTTTTCAAAGACATTTTTGGACACTGCTCCCACACATTTTGCCCTAAAATCACGCTGCGACCTGACGGTCGCTTATCTCCCGATTAGGGAGTCTTGCTGGTATCAATATTTATATGGTTATGAATTATCAGCATTTCAGTGGTGTGGCCTACAGAGGGCGATGGAGAGCAGCAGTGCTTGCGACAGCTAGGTCGCAGTTACTTATTCACGTTATTCCTGGCCCCGCCCCCGGCTTCCTGTTCATATCCTGAAAGAGGCGGAGGCTGAAAAAGCTGGCCTTAAAAACCACAGATATAAAAAGCTAGATACCTCGTTCACCGCTGCAGTTGATTGGAGTGACCCGTCCAACTTGATGGGCAGAAAAGCGGAAGTGTCGAGGGCATACTGCCACACAAAAAAACTACAGGCCAATCACAGCGTGTCTTTTCCTGGACTTGACTACAATTCAATTCAAGACCCGCCCCCACCTGCCTCTGATTTGCCTACCGACCTTCCGTGTCTGTTACGCACACTGAAGAATTCCAAGCCTGTCAATCAAAAATGCCTATCAATGCGAGACGGGTACCAGAGAGCCGGAAGCGGCGTCTACCTTTTTATGTCTGTGTTAAAAACATCATTTGGTTTCCTGTTGTCCTTGCATTAACTTTTTCGCCGCCGTTGACGGTGAGGATTGTCATTGAAAGGGTTAATACCATGGCGCCGTTGACGGTGAGGACTGTGAATCTTACTGTATATACAGTAAAGATATTATTACTTACTTAATGTCGCTCCGGTCCCGCTCGCATCGGTAATGTCGGCGATTTGTTTACAACGCACGTTGGGCGTGCACGCGAAGTGAAGCTCCTCAATGTTAAGTCAATGGCGAGGCCCATAAAGAAACTTCATTTAA
>NC_137816.1:24115738-24190738 GCF_963921795.1 Nannobrachium achirus | reverse complement strand
CACGCTCGCCCTGGGTCAAATCCTGCGACCTCAGAACGGTCGCCCCCAGGTATTCCTTAACCTAACCTCAGTAAAACTATGCCTAAACCTAACCTCATTCCTAAACGTAACCTCAGTAAAAACTATACCTAACCCTAACCTTTTTCCTATTCTTAACCTCAGTAAAACTATACCTAACCGTAACCTTTTTCCTAATCTTAACCTCAGTAAAACTATGCCTAAGCCTAACCTTAAAACAAATACAAGAATTCAAGAACCGCTGGGGGCGAGCGGTCTGAGAAATAAATGTGGGCGAGTTTGTTTTGGGGCGAGGGCGGGGCGATGAGCTTCTGTAAATGACTACTGTTTGCCTACAGTACCTTTGAGCAGGCATTGCCTCACTTCCTCTGCTTCATAGCGAAGCCCAGTGCTGTTGGTAAAGTTCATTGGTAGGCAGGGTTCAGGCAGGGGATACTGTGTCTCATTCCCATTGACCACCAGAGTGGTAGGACAGTGCATTGGACCAAGTACCTGGAAGACAGAAGAAAAAAAACATGAACTTGAAGCCTTAAGAGAGAGAGAGAGATCGAGAGAGAGCGAGAGAGAGAGAGAGAGCGAGAGAGAGAGAGAGAGACTCTCACTACGAGGGCCAGTGGTGGAAGTGGTAAATGTTTACTTAAGTAAAAGTATCAATACTACATGTAGAAACCAGTAAGACTCCCTAATCGGGAGATAAGCCATTACTGTGGCACATGAGGCAGGCCTCAAGTCATACCCTGATGGTGCCCTTGGTTCCACTGATGGTGGCATCGTTGGGCAGAGGGACAGCAATGGAGAAGGTGCAGGAGGCCATCCTGTTCTCTGAAAACTTCATGACCACCACCATGGACTCGTCCACGCCTGTCAAACATGATGAAACATCAGCCAGAGACAACGTAAAGGCGGGTTAACCATTCATTGTGAATGTGCTGCCCAACAAATTGTTATTATTAACCGTGTGTCTGGTTAATGATCCCAATCGTTACATTGCACAGGGTCTTCAACCGTTCTTTAAACTGTTGTTTAACACGACACACCCCCTCTCTTATTTCACACTCCCGAGTTTGAAATGATTATACATGCGTTTGTTTTGTCACGCCAGGACTGCTGCCAGGCTATAATAACTAGGTCCAAGAGGACATGTCACATCACTCCCATGATCCCGGCCTCCTTGCCCTAGCTGGCTCCCTGTCAGTTTTTGGATCAAGGTTTAAGGTGTGATCACATTAACCATGCATCTTATTATTCTTTTTTTGTGAACGCTTTTTAGATACTTTATGTTTGTATTCTTCTTTTTTATTGTGTCTTGCTTTTTTTGACTGTACACTACAGTACTTTTTCTTTTTCTTACCTCTTTGTAACTTGTAACCTTAACTGCTGTGCTGCCTCTGGGCAGCTGAATTTCCCCCGTGGGATAATAAAGGTATCTATCTATCTATCTATCTATCTATCTATCTATCTATCTATATCTATCTATCTATCTATCTATGGTCAGACACCCGCATACATTTTTCATCTGCTCCAACCATGTTACAAGCAGGTTGCTAAGATCCTCAGTCCAGGGCTTTTTGGCTATTCCCTGTGCAAGGCCAATGAGCCAAGACCAAAGGGGAAAGAGCCTTTGCATACACCGCCAGATTTAGGCTATGGAACGATCTCCTCTGGGACTTAAGTGACTGTGGACGGTTTTAAAAATAAGCTGCTAAAGATACCTTTTTAGACAGGCATGTCCATAGTTATTTTGTGACAGCAGCTCTGTGTGTCATGTTTGTTGTTTGTGTGACATCACTTTGTCTGCTATTTTAGAAAAATCTTGAAAATGTGTTTGCGATCTTTGAATATATTTTTAAGTGAACATTTTTAACTCAAATCCTTGCGTCTGGGATTCCCTGGGATAATATATTTTCAGATGGGGATGTTTGCGGCTAAATACATATAATTTTGGGGGCCATGAAAAGGTTTGAGCAACAATAATATTGCAAAATAGTTTTTTTCAGATAACCGTTAGGATTTAGAAGACATTTGTAGAATCTGCCTCAGGTCTTAATGGGTAGGCTATATACTATCTATGTAAACCTGCCAACCTGCCAGTCTTTCTTTCATCCAAGTTTCATCAGTCTGTCTGCCAGCCAGTCTTTAGGTACCTGAGTCGAGCAGAACTCCCGAGGCCTGGATGGACAGCGGCCTCTCCCCGTTGAACACCATGAGGACAAACTGCAAGCAGTACACCCCGATGTCCAGCAGGGCGCCTCCACCCAGCTCCTTCTCCACCGAGCGGGGGATGTGGAGCTGTGGGGAGCCGAAGTAGGCCTTGACCAGCTTCACCTGCCCTACCGCCTCCTCGGCCAGCAGCCTGCGCACCTCCGCATGCACCGGGAAACAGCGGGACCAGATGGCCTGCAAGGAAAAACACAACAGAGCACACACCACGATAGCACCCAGAGCAGGGCATGGGAGTCATGCTGTCAGAAGCCCAAAGCCTACGGCATTCAGTGGTGGAAGAACTTAACAAAGTACTCACATTTTGCACTTGAGTAAAAAAGTACCAATGCCACAATGTCAAAATACTCTGTTACAAATAAAAGTCCGATCTGGTATTCAAAATTCACTTGAGTAACAAAAAGAAAACAAAAGTATTCGCATTAAAATATACTTAAGTACTGAAAGCAAAAGTACTCATCATGCAGAAAGTCCCATTTCACACGTTTAAAGAAATACTTTGAAAATAGCAAATATACAAGCGACAATATACAACGAGTTGCAATGTGACACATTGTGAGCTTGTAGATTGGCTATTTTCAAATAGCCCATATACAGTACAGTACATATAGGGCTGAAGTGGTTAATGTGTTGGGGACAGATGGCCTGCAAAGAAAACACAGAGCACACAGCTGCACACCATGAGTAACGACAGTAAGTACATTTACTCAAGTACTACTTAAGTACAATTTTGAGGTATTTTTACGTTACTGGAGTGTTTCCAATTTTCAATACTTGTACTGCTACTCCACTACATCTGAGAGGCAAATATTGTATTTTTGCTCCACCACAATAATTTTAAAACTTTAGTAACTAGTTACTTTGGAGATACTTTTTATTATTACAACACATGCATTAACCACTTCAGCCTGTTATAATGTATACTTCGGCAGGGATTATAGATCTTAATTTTTTTCAATAGATTTGTATACATATTGAACCTTCTGCAAAATGAGAACTTTTACTTCTCTTTTACTTTACTGCATACCAGCGACCTGACGGTCGCTTATCTCCCGATTAGGGAGTCTTACTGGTATACAGTACTGCCAAATGCCTACCTGTACAGTATTTTTTACAAGCTGCATTTTTGCAAGTGTGCCTGTTGGAAAGGCAGCATACAGCCCTTTGAGTTTCCATGAGCATGGCACTAACACTACAGTGGTTTGATTCCCTCTGAGGAGGAGAAGCGTACTGAAAAGGTACTATAGGGCATTAACGAAAAGATCGACAAGTCGACTGAGTCGACTTCATTACACAAGTCGACTCCCACCAGAGTAAGTCGAGAGACAAAGTTGAAAAAACAAACAAAAAAACAACAATAGCAGATCTACATGATTGGCTATTTTCACAATTTCTGCCTCTATATATATTTGACAATTTGGTCAATGTTTAATTTGTCATTTTAGAGGTATTGAAAAGGCCATAACAGTTAAATTGGCACTTTAGAAATGTGAAGATACCCTCTATACACTTAAACTTTATGTTGGTTTCTTTACAGTTGAGTGAGAAAACAATGTTTCACATTAAGGTAATCATCTGGGGACCACCCAAAATATTTGGGGGGTCGTGTGTGATGTGATGAAGTCAACTTCAACTCCACTTTTTACTGAGTCGAGTCGACTTGCAAAAATCACAAGTCGTTAATGCCCTACTGTGTACACCAGTGCTCTCTGAGGCACTTTGGATAAAAGCATCTGCCCAGAAATGCACGAGGACATGTAAATTCATGACATGCCATGACAACTGAACTTCCCTTGTGGGATCAATGCCTGTCTGTCTGTCTGTCTCTCTGTCGTCATCATTCATCATATTTCTGCAAAGAAGGAATGATCACCATTCGAGACAGAGGAGGTGGGTATTTTTTTTAACCCATTTAGACCTGAGGGCGATTAAATGCCCTACAGTAGATCTGCTATTTTATGGGGTTTCCCAAAACAGGTTTTACGTTCACGAAAAGCCATTTAATCCGGTCTTTAATTCAATCTGCCCAGAAGCAGGGATAAACATGTCCCCACATATCCCCACCAGCGCTAAAATGTAATGACCAGAGGGGAGCATATATGAAAATCAGAGGCATGGATTCCTCCCCCAGCCCAACCCATCCCCCCAGCAAATCCAACTCGTGGCTCTGTAAGGCACTTTAGATAAAAGCATCTGCCCACAGACGATCAGGACGTGTACATTCATCATTCGTCATAGCTGCCTGCGATGGAGGAGGGGAATGATCAGAGAGAGAGAGAGAGAGAGTCTCTTACCTCCATCAGGATGACGCTGCTGTTCCTGGAAGCGGCGATGAGGTCTGTCACCTGGCCGGAGTTCATGGCGAAGGGCTTCTCGCACAGCACGTTCTTTCCCGCCTTGAGGAAGAGCAGGCCCACGCGCCAGTGCTGCGTGTGCAACACGCCCAGGTACACCACATCTGGACACAGAGGACAGAGATGCTCTCCAGGCATCAGCTTCAAAACGCTAACGTCATTAAAACCAGTGTCTCATCATCAATCTTCTAAAGGCCCCTCACACACTGCCTGGACTCTCCCCAGGCTCTTAGTTAACGTTATAACCCACCAATATCAGGGTCGCTGGCCAGTTCCTCGTAGCTCCCGTAAGCTCTGGGAATGCCGTGCTTCCTGGCAAACTCCTGCGCCCTCTCCAGGCTCCTCGCCGCAACGGCTGCTATCTGTTCATAACGCGCGCACACACACACACACACACACACACACACACACACGCACACACGCGCACGCGCGCACACACACACAATTTCATTACTGCTGTGCGACCAACCTTGTCATCCCCAGTGGAGGCAGGCATCCCTCTGTGCCAATGAAGACGTAGTGTGTTTGTTTGGGAGGTGGAGTGTACTGTACCTGGTGGTCTCCAGGAGGGAGAGTCTTCATGGCCACGCTGAAATCATGACTGATCTTCCCCGCGCCACACACTCCCCATCGCGTTGCCATGGCGCCTGAGCCTGAGAGCTGGGTGGTTGGAGTGTACGTGACGGGTCAGGTGAGAGAGGAGGAGAGCCGAGCTGCCGGAAGACTCGTGGTGTGACCTTGGGGGGAGAGAGGTCAGAGCGTCCAGAGGTTGAGTGGAGACGTGCTGGAGCGTCGGGCGGAGAGAGAGCATTTATATGCTGGGGAGGAGGAGAGGCATGTCACCTTTCCTCTCATGTCACCTAGAGGGACAGCATGCACGCACGCACGCACGCAAGCACGAACGCACGCGCACACGCACACGCACGCACACACACACAAAGGTTTGTATTACTATACTTGTGAGGACGTTTAGACAACATTTAGGACGTTGTTTCATGAATGCCATTTTTAACCATTTCGGGTCATCTTAATAATCTAATCCTAAACATAACCCCAAACGGAATATTTTTTTTTTTCTAATTGTAAACGCATAAAAATCCGTTTTAAACCATAAAACAGCCATTTATTTTGTGAGGACCAGGAAAATGACCCTCATAATGTCTCATATAATATCTCACATTGTGCTATACTTGTGTGAGGGACATTTGGTCCTCACAAGTAGTCGCGCACACGCACACGCACACACACAAACACACGCACACGCACACACACACACACACACACACACACACATTGTCCTTTATTAAGATATTAACACGCCTGTTGCTGATATGAGCTTTTTTTTTCAGTTCCAGGCTGAAGTGGTTTGCAAACAGCTGACTCTGTAACAATCTGTAACATGGACGACGGTCAATGAGGCCCCCTCAGCGCATCATTAACACATGGAGGGGCCGTGGGAGGTGTTGGGTTTAATGTGCACGGGGTGGGAAGAACTCACCTTGCCCTGAGAGCAGCGCCAAGCCGCAGGTCAAGGCTGCTTTGTTGTCGTCCCTACTCCCTCCCCCTCCCCCATTGAGAGAGAGGCATTGATTATCTCTGTGATGGCCTGGCTGGCAGCAACACCAGAGGGCATAATGATTAAACTGAACTCCCCAGTGGGTTGGCCGTGGTCAGGGGCGTCACACCAAATGCTGGGCCCTGGGTACAAGGATTCACTGCGGGCCCCCCATGAATGTAACTACTATTGAAAAATAGCACCGAGTGCCGCGCTGCGAGCTTGTAGATCTGCTATTTTTAAATGTGTGCAAGAAACCTATGTCAAGGACCACCAAGATGATATGTATTTGGCCACGGACCCCGATCTCAAAATATTTCGTTCCAGGGACCCCCAGAAGCAAAATTTGATTTGATTCAAAGATTTTCACACAAAAATAGCAGATCTACAAGCTCGTAGCGCGGCACTCGGTGCCGCGCTGTGAGCTTGTATATCTGCTATTTTTCAATAGATAAAGTTATTAGGGCCCCTCCACCTTGGGCCCCAGTAACTCAGTCTCACTTTCCTACCCCTTGTGACGCCCCTGGCCGTGGTAAACAGATAGGTGGGGGATTCACAGGATTCTACAGGAGGAGGCCCACACAGCAGGTCATCTTAACCGGACAGTAAGCTGAGCCAGGATGACTATGGGAAAGTGTTGCCCTTGAAGCTAAATATTATCCATTCATCTGGACACACATGCTTGTGTTGGAAACACAGCCATGCCGTCTGCGGCCAGTAGAGGACACTATTGTGCTGTGTGTACGCTCCAGCTGGGAGGATTTTCCAGATTACTGCAATACATTATGCCTGATTTATGCTTGGTTTGCACGCTGTGCGTGCGTATACAGTCAGAACATAATATAGCTGATGAACAAGCTCACAACGTGTCAGTCTTGACTCATTATGGTGTCCAGTGGCAATTAATGGTAAGTGTGGAGCAGCTACAGGGCTGGCACGTTTCGGAAGCCGCCTGTCCACATAATTGTCCTCCAGGAGTTATAAAAAAGATGACAGAAAATAATTGTTTTCAATTTTAGATATGCAGTTCTTCCTCCAGGTATTCTTTACATTTTATTTTTAAATAATTAATTTCTTTACGTATATGAAATAATATTAATCGTCATCATATTTAACGGCACTTTCACACCTGGCAGACATCAAAATCATTTATTCAGTTATTCATACATTTCTGGAGCATGTAATGATGTCTCTCCATTCTGCCTCTATTTCATGCAGGTACATGGTAATTGGATTTGCGTGTGAACGAGCTGTCAGCAAAATATCCTCGTACTGAAAAAGAGAAGGAATTCTCTCTCTCTCTCTCTTTTTATCAATGACTGCTTTGCCGGGCTGCTTCCTCTTTGTGTTTCACCTCCAAATGAATTCTTGGGAGCTGTGTGCTGTTGTCATAACGACAAGGTACCAGCTGGGCAATTTGTATGCAAATGGCATCGGGCCTGGCCTGATATCGCTGTCTATACCACCGGACCTGGTTACCATGGGAATGCCCATCTCCGTCTTGGAGATGGGCATTCTCTCTCTCTCTCTCTCTCTCTCTCCCTCTCTCTTTTTGGGGGAGGGGGGAGGGGGCTTTTCTTTTTCAAAGAGCGCAAAAGTAATGTAGTGGTAGGCGAACATGGTGCTGTCACTGCTGCTGCCAAAAGACAAGACAAGACAGGTGTGACGGAAACCTTGACAGGGCAAGCCCAGCTAAGTTTTGGATAGGAGCAGGACGATCGATTCGGTCCTCCTTGAACTAACAGGCATCGAACGCCCGAGCCTGATTTACAATTAGCTTGCTCGCCTGTGTCTCACTCCGAAAATAGCCGATCTACAAGCCCGCAACGTGCTGTGGGCTTGTAGAGCTGCTATTTTGAGCGCGCAACAGAGGCGTATACAGTACGACTAAGTATAAATCAGGCTTGGGAGGATCAGGTGGTGTGAAGACATTGTGTTCTGAACGGGGTCGCCAGACAGACAGCCAGGTGCCAGGGACCCCTTCACTGCCCTCCACCTGAAGCGGGCATTGCAGATGGCAGCCGGTAGACAGAGACGAATCTGCTGAAACTCATCTGGACATCAGTCTCTCCTCTCTCCTCTGCAGGAGCTCAAGGTCGCGTGGAGGACAAGCCTCTATAAACTCAGCTCTACTTAGGAGTGAGGGCAAAGAGTAACATAGTTTTGGGTGCAGAGCTGCTGCGCTGAGCCCATCCCATCCAGGAGGAAAGTGAATGCTGATGAAGTGGAGACATTTAGAAACTTGGCATGCGGAAGGAAGCTGGGTGCTTCATTAATTCTACAGAGGCCCCGCCAGGACGATTGCCGCCGCTTCCGTTCTCGCCGGCTCTTTATTTGATTAAAAATTCATAGATCATCATCATATCGCTGGTCTCCGTGTGTCCCCTCACAAGCAGGACATGGACGAATGTCATTGACACGTTGTCACGTGATCGGCTTTGTGCTGTGTGAAAGTGGTTGATTGCAGCAGACACTTTTTTTTCACACATTGTCACATCACTTCATCTCCCGCTGTCTTACGCACTCCAGGAAACCCAAGACGTATTAAGGGTCTGGTAAAAAAAACTGTTAAAAAGACGTTGGTGCACTGTCTAAAGCGAACTTGATCCACGAGAGGCACCACCGAGTGAGCAATCAGGCGAGTCGCCGCGTTGCAAAGTCCGCTTCAGCCGACTCAGCGCTGTTCAAGTTATAACCTGAAAGGGACAGAATGGTAACTCTTATCCCCCTTCCAGTCTAATGTTTGACGTTTGCTCAAATCTGTCCCAAAAAGTCACCTGTTTGCCATCTTGGGAGTGAGAGTTTGTTGATAAACACTATATCGTCGTTGTCGGGTGGAAACCTTGTATGTCCAAAACCGTTTGTTTTGTATTTATCATTTTAAAAATGATTTAAACTAGTGAAAACAGCCGATCTACAAGCACACAACGCCTCGCACCGCGAGGCGTTGTGTGCTTGTAGATCTGCTGTTTTCACTGCTTTTGTGCGACGGCCTTGTATGATGAAGCAGGGCTTTGCGAAAAAATGTACACATTTGAAACTTGGAGATACGAGGTTTCTGCCCGACAGTGACGATATACTTTGTTGACTTGTATGGCTAGTCTGGCTACTAGTGGCTAGTGCAGACCCCCCAGGGGTCTGTACAAGGTCCCCTACTTTTTCCCTCTCTTCATCTGTTCGTCGAAAATAGCTGCTGTACCAGCTCATAATGCGCGTTGTGAACTTGCAGACCTGCTATTTTCAACACATGTTTGCCCAGAATATGGGTGCTCAGGGGTTGGGCCCAGGCATTTATCAGACTTATCCAGAGCGACTTATAAAGTACAAGACTGAAGCAAATGTAGGAAACAAAGTGACTAGAATGACAAAGAAAAACAATTACGTGCTACAACAGTTAAGGGCTTTGCACACAGACGCGTTCTTTCGCACGGACAAAACAGACTATTGCTTTTTTTTTTTTTGAAAACAATGCTATCTAAATAACACTCTTAGCCTTTGTGGACAAGCGAACTAAATATGTCTATCAAACATAATACTGTACATAATGTAACATGAACAAGTAACCAACATTCATCTGCATAGTATATTAAGAAACATAGGCAGCAAGAAGTGATACAAGGAATGAAGGGTGCGAGGTGGAGACTGCAGAGTTTTCAGACTGAAGAGAAAAATGGGGAGTGAGTCTGCAGTCCTGACAGAGGGGAGGTCATTCCACAGCTTGAGAGCCAGGAGGGAGAAGAGTTGAGGACATATTGAGCATTCACCATTGTGTCTTAGGGCGGTAGTTCTCAAACCTTTTTGTGCCAAGGACCGCAAAATCTATATGTATTTTTCTGCGAATGCCCATCTGAAAATGTTTTGTGCCAGAAGATTTATGTAAAATATATACGCTACTGTACATATATTTAAAAGTTTCCAAACATTTTCGATATTATTCAATAGCCAACATATAAATGGATAAAGTCTTTAAAATGATCGTGATGCTATATCTACTTTTGCTGGGGACCCCCTGGAGCCCCCCCTGTCTGAGGGAAGGGAGAGAGAATGTCCTGAAGGGATGTACTGTAGGGGTGGATCATGCCCTGGATAGGCAGACCATCACAGATGTACGTCTGGGTGAATCTAAATTCAACGTAGGGCAGCAGTTCTCACACGTTATCATATCAAGTATTTGGCCACAACTGGGGGTCCGCGGACCCCACTTTGAGAACCACTGACGAAGGGACTAGAACATTGGTTCTCAAAGTGGGGTCCGGGGACCCCCAGGGGTCCTTGGGGTGGTTCCAGGGGGTCCCCAGCAAAAGTAGTTAAAGTAGCATCACAATCATTTTGACCATTTATCCATTTACTGTATACTATATGTTGGCTAATCTGAGTTCCCAGAAGTTCTCGCATAAAAATGGGACGGATAAAAATAAATGGGAGGGTTGCACTGGGCAAGTAATAAGTCATTTTGTCAATGCTACAGGATGTACCGATGTGTGGCCCGTGGCGGGGCTTTCTTCCGGAGAAATGTGTCGATGGAGCGCGCGCCAGCAGAGAGGAGCGGCCAGTAATGGCAGAGCCCTAGCATTGTGGCCAGCCCTTTGAGAGTCACTATCTTTGTCCACAGCGAGCACATGAGGGGAGGCAGAGCCGGGGCAACACAAGCCGGCGGGCAGGCTGGACCTGGAGCGCAGTGGGCTTAAGAAGCCCTTCATCTGGCCTGTGTGTGTTGTGATGGTGGGAGGGTGAGGAGAACGGGAGGGGAGGCGAGGGGGGAGGAGAGGAGAGGAGAGGGTCAGCACAGCCGGACACAGAGCTAATACAATCCATTACCACTCTCATCTGGGTCCATTCTTCTGCGGTTTCCATGGTTTTCCCCCTCGGTCAAATCCACATTAGCTGTGTGGCAGGGACAGTTGTGCCAGCGGCTGGCCTTCCTGATGTGGCCGGTGTCCACTGCCACCAAATCTGGGGCTATAGAGAGAGAGAGAGAGAGAGAGAGAGAGAGAGAGAGAGAGAGAGAGAGAGAGAGAGAGAGAGAGAGAGAGAGGAAGGGTTTGTGGGATATTGATAAGACCCATCGTGCACAGTACAATCCTCAGTGTTAAGCAGCACTGTGTAATAACTTGGTTTCCTGTGCAAGTGCTGCCATTTTTTACCATTGAGCTAATTGCAACCGTAGGTCGCAGTTTACTGTCAGAACCGGCACAGCTTGTCCATATGTATACGTGTAACGTCTGACACTGTGGTTCCCCTGACACATCACTGTGACATCACAGGTGACATCACAGTGATATCAGATACTCAGAGCAGGGATCTCCATATATGGGCATAAACAGGTGACATCATAGTGGTGTTGCTGGTTCAGACAGGGATCTCCATGTATGCCCTTCGTTGTCTTACTAGTAGAGCCTGCCTGCTTGCTTAAATTGAATTTTACACAGATCCATACAGATTGGACAAAATTACATTTAATTCATTAAAAAAAATGATTTTACCATGTGGATGCTGCCGGGCGATCAAGGCGGTCTGAATAGGTCCTTTTTTCCAATGCCCTGATTAGGCCTAATGCTACCTTCAAAAAAAGAAAAAACATGTTAGAGCTACATTAGTGATGAGAGAGGGGTTTAAATGCAACACAGATGGTGAGCTGGATTTTAACCCTATGAGTTCACATTTAGATATGTACTAATGTGGCAGGTGTAGTGGTGGTAGATCAAAACATATTTAACTCCACCAGCAGGCTGGACATCCTGATTTAATCTGTGTGTGTCTGTGTGTGCTTGCTTGCGTGTGTGTGTGTGCGTGCATGTATGTGTGTGTGTTACAATAATTTTACTCCTACACTCCAATATTCCATACAAGATGTAACAATACAGAAACCTTGAACTAGTATGATCACTAGATGTATATTTATTTTGCATACTAAAAAGTGTAAAAGGAAGGGAAAACGAGGGTGTCGAGTGTAGTGGCCATGTTCAATTCTGCTTTGATAACCTCTTGTCAAAACAGACAACCTAAAAGTATTCTGTACTTTTCAGCCTTCCCATAAATGTACTTGAGTAAAAGTAAAATATATAAGTATAAAAAAGGGTAATTCTCAAGTAAAGTACAAATACTTAAGTACAGTTAAGCACATTTACTCAGTTACTGTCCACCACTGTGTATAACTCTTGAATTGTAGGTCATATGACACAACTCCCTATACAGGCCACGGCCATTACTGTCTAACCAGGGCATATTTCTTACCCCAAAAAGCATATATCATCCAAATCAAACAAAAAAATATATACAAAAAAAGGTTTGTGTGTGTGTGTGTGTGTGTGTGTGTGTGTGTGTGTGTGTGTGTGTGTGTGTGTGTATGTGTGTGTGTGTGTGTGTGTGTGTGTGTGTGTGTGTGTGTGTGTGTGTGTTGTATTCTCTCATCCATTATTAATTTGTATATTTATTCATGTCACATTAGCCCAATCCAAGAGGGCCAAAAATTAGAGAAATGTTAAAAGAATTAGGCTATATTATAATTGCATTACATGATAATAATACTATTACACACAGCACATTGGGGAAATTACTTTCAATTATACCTGTGCCATTGGGTTAAATGGTCTATAAACCATAAAGCTGAGCACTAGCCTACTGTCGACTGTCGTGTTTTTACACTAGTATATCCTGAACTACGGTTATAGTCAGAATAGATTGTCTAGATACAGATGTGACATTTACATCAAGTAAATTCCCCCAAAAGGAGGGTTCTTCAAGAAAGCGGTTTTCTTCGCCAAGTAGTGGCTGTTTACTCCTGTGTGAGTGCAGAACAAGGTGTCAGGCAATCAGTGTGGTCGCTGTATCAGTGTAAGCACTATCTGTCTGTATTAAGTGAATGCAGCGACCGAGGGGAGCTATCGGCGCACCGTGCTTTCAGTGCAAGTGAGAAAGGGGCTGTATAAATATATCTCTCTTAAGTTAGATTCATATTTTGTGCCGAAAATAGCCGATCTACATGTTCAAGTTCACACCACCTCTAATCTGCAGACAGGTTGCGAAATTGTGGATCAGGTATTTTCAGCATGTGACAACATTGCGCATAGGTTATGCATAAAACATAATTATTGTTATAAAAAAGCAGAGTCCACACCACAACTATATAACGATAATGGTGAATGACATAGTAGTAGTTATAATTATAGTGCTTGGTGTGGATGGAACGCACGCACGTGCACACACACACACACACACACACACACACACACACACACACACACACACACACACACACACACACACACACACACACACACACACACACACACACACACTTTTTGTATAGATGTCAAAAGCAATTGTTTTCAGTCCTTAAAAAAGCAATTTGAAATTCTAAACCTAGCACCTACAATACATGCTTAATTCTAAATGTGATCCCCCCCCCCTACCAACTGCATAGCTCTAAAATAAATATTTCTTAGCGATGAAAATATCAATTTCTGTCACAGGGACCTAAGAAATGTCAGGGCTCATGTGCTCACCAAACACATTTCCTTTCATTTATATTCCAGTTATATCTGGAGCTGGATAACTCTGGCACAGAGAAGCTGGGTGAGGAGCTGGATAACTCTGGCACAGAGAAGCTGGGTGAGGAGCTGGATAACTCTGGCACAGAGAAGCTGGGTGAGGCAAATCAAACTGTGCGAAAAATACATTTTGCTGCTGTCAGGCAGAAAGCTCTTACCTCCATATTCTACCCCCTCCTTTTTTTTGTGGTAAAATGCCCCTACTTGATCATATTACAGCATCACACGAAAGCATCAAAAGTAAAAGCTCTAGTCCACAAGCTCGAAACATACTGTAGCTCAAAGTGACACGTTTCCAGCTTGTAGATGTACTACTTTTGCTATGTGCTATTATTTTTTTTTACTCGAATCCAGGAAGTATGTCCTGTTGTACATATGAGGTTTCCACCCGACAGAGACGATGTATTGAGTGCTGGCTGTCTTCTTCTTCTAACTCTAGCAGAGAGAGAGAGTCCAGTAAAGTTCAAATTGAACCGCACTCAGGAAAAATGTGTTTCTCTCTTTATTTATTCAACATGTTGTCCAGTGTTGGTGCAGCCAAATGCTACAAATACTGTATATCGTCGCTGTCAGATAGAAACCTTGTATCTCCGAGTTTCAATTTGTATGTATTTGTATGTTTTTTGGTACTTCATCAGACAAGAGCGTCGCACAAAAGTAGTGAAACTAGACGATCTACAAGCACACAATGCCTCGCATTGTGTTGTGTGCTTGTATATCGGCTATTTTCACTATTTTAAATCGTGTTTAAAATAATAAATAGGTTTTGGACATACAGGTTTCCGACAATATGCCTTCTGAGGCCACCAGTCTGTGAGGCTGAGCCCAAAGGCCTCTTTCTATCTTAGGCGGCCCTCACACAGTCTCACACCTGAAGCTCATTATTATTAAGTCACTTTGAGATGTTTCTTAATGATTGAGATAACAAGCTTCAGGTGTGAAACCTGCAGTACATGGAACAGGGGCCTAATGGAGAGAGGCCTTGGGCTCAAACCGGGTGACCTCCTCCTACGCTCTCTGCCAATTCCCTGAAGTCACTTGTAGCAAAAATAATAAATAAATGAGAGCTTGTTTTTTTCCCGGAGTGCGCTCAACGTGACCTAAAAAAGGTTCCCCATAAGGTCAAGGTCACACACACGCACACGCACACACACACACACACACACACACACGCACGCACACGCACACACACCAATTGCACAGTGCTGGTACTAAGTACAGTATGAATCTCAGATTCATGGACACAGCCCACTGGCATCGCTGGTGCATATCGTCGCTGTCGGGCAGAAACCTCGTATCTCCAAGTTTTAAATTTGTACATTTTTTCGCAAAGTAAAGCACTGCTTCATTACACAAGGCCGTCGCACAAAAGTAGTGAAAACAGCTGATCAGATGTTTTCACTAGTTTACATCATTTTAAAAATGATAAATACAAAACAAATTTTTGGACATACAAGGTTTCCACCCAACAACGGCGATATGTGATACCGAGTCCATCAGAGGCCCCCTGCTGAGGTGAGACGGGCACACGTGAGTCAACACTAGGGCTGTAACGATATAGTAACTGCATCGAAATATGGTTTTTAACTTCGAAGTATATAGAAATGAAAACAGCTAAAATCAAATCGCATCGTTTGAATTTGATTGTATCGATACAACCTACTTGTGCATTGTATTTAGCATTTTTAAGAAAAAAAATGAAAAGGAGGGGTTTAATTAGGCCTACTTTTCTTTTCCATATAGCTACACTATCGATAGATGTGTGTAATCTCTGGGTTCATGTCAAGGTGCAGGTTTGTCAATATACAATGTCCATGTATTTGCCAGATAATCACTGTGTTTACTTATTTATATTGTAACGCGGGAACAACTGACAGCCTATTACCTGTCCCTGTATTACAACAGCCTATTGTGTGGGGGGTTACTCAGAGTAATGCGTCCTCATTGGCTCTCAGGTAGAGCGGGCTGTATTGTGTGTTTGTTCTCCCTCCATGAGTGCAGTTGTGTTCCGGATTCCAAAAGGTAAAGACGTCTGAGTGTATCTCCGCTTTTACCAGGGAATTACGGACGGACTCACCGACCACCAGAGACTTTATTAGAGCCAGTAAGAGTAAGATCATCATACCTGTATGTCGTTGCGCTGCCTGCTGTTATTGTAATCCTGACATTGTGTAGTAAACTGAGTGCTGGAAAGTCCTTGTTGTGGCATCATTGACCCGCCGCCTCCACCAGAAACACCACAGAAAAGTGAGTCCACTAAGTCCACAACAAATGGTGTCAGAATCGGGGTTTTATACACGTGGAAAGAAGCCTGCAGCTGCAGCACCGTGCTGTGCTAACATAGACTGTGTGCCAACGGCTGACATCACGTTGCATTCACCGGCCGGCTTCCAGGGTCACGTGACCGCTGTCCACTCTGAGTCACGTGATTGATGTCCACTGCAGTATCAGCTAATAACTACAGTATCAGCGTCAATCTCCGCCTGGTCGGGTGAAGTTAAAGGAGTAAAAAAAAAAAAAAAGAAAAAAAAAAGAAAAAAAAGAAAGAGAAGATGGAAAAGGAAACACCAGGTGTTACTGGAATCATGCAGCAGATGCAACAGCAAATGCAGCAGATGCAACAGCAAATGCAGCAAATGCAGCTGCAGAAACAGCAGCAGAGCCAGCTAATGCTGCAACATCTGCAGAGGCTGGGAGGGGCACCAGCAGCACAGCCACATAACCTAGGCCAGGGAGATATTGCTCAAGGCCTGGGAGCAACAGCCTCGTCATGCTGCTCCAACACAAAGCTCCTTGCCCCTTTCGATGGAACTGATGACTGGAGCTTATTCTTCATGCCCTTTGAGAGAATGGCTCAGAGACTTATGTGGAACCACACAGAGAGGTTGGATAGGCTCCATGAGCGTCTGAGGGGCTCTGCAATACGCTTCATCTGTTCTCTACCAGAGTATCAGAGGGAAGATTACGTGCTCCTCACTGAACAACTGAAACAACGCTATGGTCGATCTGATCCACCCGTCACTGTTCGCCGTCGGCTCAGCGAACTCCGTCAGCAGCAGGAATCTACAGCTGAATTTGCTGAAGAGGTCCGCCGACTGGTCACTCTGGGTTACCCTGGGGTTGATCTTGCGATGCAGGACCAGCTGGCAGCTGGGGCATTCCTGAAAGGACTCAGAAACCAGCGGGTTGCCTATGAGGTCATGAACAAAGATACTCCCACACTCACAGAGGCTCAGAAGCTTGTGGCAGTCCATGAACACAACTACAGGGTGACCCTGGGCCAAGATGCTGAGGGGAGAGGGAGAGTCCGACGCATTTCTTGGGCAGCTGATAACTCTGAAGAGATGGCAACCTCACCAGCAGCCCCATCACTCCAACAGGAGGCCCATGCAATGGTAAAGGAAATGAAACAACTCCAAGACAATAAAGAACAGATGACACATGAAATCAAACAACTCCGAGACCAAATAGGTCAGCTGCAATTCAACAGTGTCGCCAGCGGGGTCCCCTCAAACCGTGCCTCACAAGCCGAACAACAACGTGGGAGGTCCCCCACACAACTGCAGAGCTTTCCAAGTACAGCAGGCCGACTCCGTTCACCAAGCCCACCTGACAGTCAAAGATCGACCTGCTATAACTGTGGAGAGTTTGGCCACTACAAGAGAGACTGTTTGTGGTCCCCCAGCCCCAACAGGCCGGAAAACTAGAACTGGTCAGGTCCAATGGCCCGGGCCTGACCAGCAATGTAAGCGGCCATTTTATGCCTTCTCAGGAAGAAGACCTAACTACCGAAGAAGACCAAACTACCGAAGAAGACCAAGCTACCGAAGAAGATCAAACTACCGAAGAAGACCAAACTACCGAAGAAGATCAAACTACCGAAGAAGATCAAACTACCGAAGAAGACCAAACTACCTCGCCACCAGTCACCATAGGCAGAGCCGAAATGGAAGGTTCCGGCCTGACGGCTCCTGCCCAAGTGAATAACCTGTCTGTGGTCAGCAAGAGCCAAGATGGGCATGTGTATGTGGCACCTATCCACAGCAAGGTGTTCATTGAAGGTGAAACGGTCCCCGGCTACATTGATGGGAGGTCGGTGGGAAGTTATGCAGTCTTCAGGGTGTTTCTACTCGGCCTACGTCCACCAGAGACTCTATGGAGCCCGCGGCCGAAGAAACCTCCTGACCCCTCTTTCTCTACTCAGCCTGCATCCTCCAGCGACTCGCCACAGCCTGCATCCTCCTGCGACTCGTCTCAGCCTGCATCCTCCTGCGACTCGCCACAGCCTGCATCCTCCTGCGACTCACCACAGCCTGCATCCTCCTGCGACTCGTCTCAGCCTGCATCCTCCTGCGACTCGCCACAGCCTGCATCCTCCTGCGACTCACCACAGCCTGCATCCTCCTGCGACTCGCCACAGCCTGCATCCTCCAGCGACTCGCCACAGCCTGCATCCTCCTGCGACTCGCCACAGCCTGCATCCTCCTGCGACTCGCCACAGCCTGCATCCTCCTGTGACTCGTCCCAGCCTGCATCCGCCACTGACTCGAGCTCTGGGTCTGACAACGAGGTTAACAGGTCTGTTCCAATGACCAAAAGAGGTAGGCCAGTGAAAAGACCTGCCCGCTACAGAAATGACACTCTTTGAACTGGGACACTGACTAAGACACAAACAGCTAACTAAATGTGTCAGAGACATTTTTGAGTTTTACAGAATAATTTGTTGAAATGTTTAAGATTTGGAATTTGAGTGAATTGATTGCCTTTGTTGTTTTGGAAAACTGTAACAGTATTGCATAGCGGTATTGTGTTCTGTTTAGTACTGATTATTATGCATGTGCTTGTTAACTAATCAGAAGATGCTGAAGGGACTCAGCAGTCTAGAGGGGGGGTAGTGTAACGCGGGAACAACTGACAGCCTATTACCTGTCCCTGTATTACAACAGCCTATTGTGTGGGGGGTTACTCAGAGTAATGCGTCCTCATTGGCTCTCAGGTAGAGCGGGCTGTATTGTGTGTGTGTTCTCCCTCCATGAGTGCAGTTGTGTTCCGGATTCCAAAAGGTAAAGACGTCTGAGTGTATCTCCGCTTTTACCAGGGAATTACGGACGGACTCACCGACCACCAGAGACTTTATTAGAGCCAGTAAGAGTAAGATCATCATACCTGTATGTCGTTGCGCTGCCTGCTGTTATTGTAATCCTGACATTGTGTAGTAAACTGAGTGCTGGAAAGTCCTTGTTGTGGCATCATTGACCCGCCGCCTCCACCAGAAACACCACAGAAAAGTGAGTCCACTAAGTCCACAACAATATCCATAATAATACATGTTTCTCTTTAAAACCTGCACTATCCACACCTTTCACACAGATTTAGGGTGCGTTCGGAAATGCGCACCGGGTGTGTGCTCAGTGTAGTCAGTGCAGTGGGCGGTGACGTTGAGAGTGCATTAAGTGTGGCTTATTTACGAATGACCAGTTAAGAGGCAACTGTGTTTTTTCAGTCGGAAAACTTTCTTAAAAGCACTGAAGCAGCAATTGCTAACGTAACGTTGCTATTGATAGGTAGCCTAATTTAATTCATAACATTGGCCTACCTGCTGTTAGTTTACACGTTGATGCGTGTGTAACAATAAAGCCCAAAGCACCAATAAAGCAGCAAATAGTACATTTTGTTATCATTTCCTACGCCATTGTTCACAGCTGAGAAGTGCGAGACACTGCCATGAAAACCAACCAATCAAAACACCGCACCGACGCACCACACCGTCAAACCCCATCTTCTGAGTAGGGTTGGTGAGTGTGCACACCGGTTCGCCGCAGACTGGATTTCCGAACGACAACGCAAGTGCACCGAATAAACGAACGACAACATGGCACACCAGTGCGTTGAGTTCCGAACGCACCCTTAATTTCTTTGCTAAATAGTTACTATATCGATTTTAAATCATTGAATCAAATCGTACCGTATCGCCATGAATGAACCAATATCGTCCATGTATCGTAAACCATGTATCGAATCACTATTAAAATGTATCGTGACACCCCTAGCCAACACAGATACCTACCAACCCCTATCAGCCCACAGTCATTTGGGTTTGAGGACTGTCCATTATATTGAGAGCATGTCAAACACACTGTTCTGCTCCACTAGACTTCTGGAATGAAGTGAAGGGTAGAGCCATGTTACTCTCAGTTTAGCTGCGTCACAAAATGGCCATTGCTCCTGTTTAAACCACTTTCCACTTGACTCAAGGCAGTTTTATTTTTATAGCACATTTCAAGACAATTCAATTCAATGTGCTTTACACAGAACATCAAGCAAAGGAAACACAATTACAGTAGGCTATACAATGACAAAAGAAAGTGTTACCAACATTAAAAAAAACACTCATGCAGTGGAGAAGAAAGAAAGAAAAGAAAGAAAGAAAAAAGAAAAGTAACTCAATCAAAGGCAGCGGCAAACAGAAAGGCCTTTTTTAAATAAATAAAAGTGGCTGCAGATCTGCAGTTTTCTGGGAGTTTGTTCCAGATGTGAATAAATGCTGCTTCCCCACCTTTATTTTTGTCTCTAGACCGAAGAGATTCGGTGTAGACTTTCCCCATAATCATCTTGTATTTTTAGATCCATGTTTGCCTTCTTTGTGTATAATGGCTCAAATCTGAGTTCATAGCTGCACACCGAGCCGATGTTGCTGTTGCCCCAAAAAAATGTTCCCTGCTGGGTCGGGAAAGGTGTCTGGAGCACCCTTTAAGGTCACACTACAGGAAAGCTGTTCATTGAAACCAATGGCAGTAGTCTCTCCCGGTAATCTCCCAGTCGCACAAGCTCCTCAGTGGGGAGGAGAACACTATTAAGCAAAGTATGCACTCCACTGCCTTCCCCTGCCTTCTGTCAGGGGTGTCACAAGGTGGTGGTGAGGGGGGAGTGGGACTGAGTTACTAGGGCCCATGGTGGAGGGGCCTTAATGTTTTTATACTTTAGCTGTTGAAAAATAGCACATAGTAGCTTGTAGATTTTTTGAAAAGTCGTGAAAATGTGTGCAAATCTTTGACTATATATGTACCTTAGAGGCTTAGAAGGATTTGAAATATTCAAAGGCTTGCACAAATTTTCACGATTTTTCAAAAAATAGCAGATCTACAAGCTCGCAGCGCGGCACTCGGTGCCGCGCTGTGAGCTTGTAGATCTGCTATTTTTCAATAGTTAAAGCAAAGAATTATGCATAATAATGCGTTCCCAGTCTAAATGGGTTAAACCCCCTCCCCCTATGAAGAACATTCATGTGGGGCCCGCAGTGAGTCCTTGTACCCAGGGCCCAGAATTTGGTGCGACACCCCTGCCTCTGTGCCTGATAGGGCCTGTAATATCTTTATCTGCCTTCCTGTGGCGGCCGGCTGCTGAGATGGAAAATGACTGTGTGCTGAGTACAGTTACTCTGTGTGCATGCTTGTTTACGTGTACCCCCTTTGTGTGTGAGCAATTATATGCACAGTTATGTGAGTATATATAATGTACAGTATGTCATTGTTGTTGGGTGGAAACCTTGTATGCCCAAAAGTGTGAAAATAGCCGATGTACAAGCAGTAGTGCTTTCGAGGCCGGACGTGACCGGACGCCGTGTGGCCAATATACTGTATGCACGCGCACGGACGGCACAGAACAGATGCTGTGCATGCTAGAATGCGTCCCCATAGATTCGAGTGACGACGCACCATATAGCCTATAATGAAATGGCTATATTTGCATTAACAAGTTTACCAGGTTTACCAGTGAGTGGTCTGCAGCGCATCCCCCCTAGATTCACAAGCCCAAGTACCCTATTCATATGGATACTTTAACTCTTATACTGCTTTGAACGTTCCTGTTCGCCCCAATCCTCCAGGGACCTCTGTGCCAATACGCCCGTTCGTTCGTTTGATGTTTTTTATGGATTATGATAAAAGTCGTCCTTGCGCAACTTTTGAATGCATAATTGGTCGTCTGTGTCATTTTGAGGACAGCCGGAAACCTTTCATAAAAAAAAAAGTAAACAGACTGTCCTGGCTCCGCCTGCCCAGAGCGACTAGCTGCCAGGGGCGTCAATTGGGTATGGCAGGGGTATGCAGCTGCCATACCTTGACAGGGGGAAATAATAAAAATGTACTTTTCATCGTGCCTGTTGCTAAGGTATGGCAACATGACTGGTGTCTTCACCAGACACCAGTCATGTTGCCATACCTTAGCTTGTTCTGAACTGACGCCACTGCTAGCTGCTAGCAGCATTGAGGGACTATATTGTTTTATGCATCGGGCTGTTAGTAGAGAAAGAGAGAGAGAAACGTTGGTAAAAGCGATCATTTTGTCGGAAATCAGTTGTTTTATAGTATTAGTAGTATAGTAATTGTAGTAGGTAGTAGTATTTAGCAGTACTAGAATATTGAGATGTATAGGCCAACTCAGCCTCAACTTGCTGGTATCATTCCGCCGAAGTGCGACCCAACCCCCCCTGACCGATAGAAATAAACTTTGTTAGAATTAGGATTACACAACCTACCCGTGTTGGTGACCCAGGACCAGCGCCCATGGTGGTGGTGGTCGTGATGATGACGATGATGATGATGATAATGATGATGAAGAAGAGAAAAAGATCACTGTAGCCATTGTTATTGAAGATAAAAAGATTGAAGAACGTAGGACGTCATCCGCTCCCGACCGGATCAAAAGCCCGAAATTGGAAGCGATCCCAGACTAAGATGGTGCCAGTCGCGAAGAACCGGGGTCCAAAAATGGATCAAGAGCCTCGTGATATTGTGGAAACCGATCCCGACGGAGCTCGACCCCCGTGTAGGATGGATCCCCCCGCCCGGGGGCTCACATCGCCGCAGCAGCAGAGACCCATGTACCGCCGCGAAAAGACGGACAAACTGGGCGATTTGGCCAATGAAGAATGGCTTCCGCGTAGAGACCCCTCGGAGAACAGAGGCCACGATTCTACTGTCCAAAGTAAGACTTCCAATCCAGTGCATGTATGTATTGTATAGTTGTACTGTATATAGTTGTATACTGTGTGATAACAGAGCATCCGTGTGGAACTGGAAGCCTGGGATGGGGGGATGGTCAGTGGGTAACGGTTTTCCATTGCGACGTGTTGCCACTCCGACATTGGGATCCGGTCTAGAGCCCGCCTACTGCATCCGGCTATTTACACGTACACATACATGCAAGAAATGTTTCCGTATCCGGACCGGATCAGTAACTTGATCCAAGCAGTTAGGATCCACGTGCTTTGTTTGTTTTTGTCGCTACTCAGGACACACGTGGAGTTCCTATCACGCGCGTGCACGTACCGCGTGTAGTGTACGTGCACTGCACAGCCTACTAAGATTATTTGATGGGAATTTAGGATTTATTGGCTTAGTTTGTGTGTGCGTGCGTACGATGCGTGTGTGTGTGAGAGAGAGGGAGAGGTTTCTTTTTATCGTCATCATCATCATCATCATCAGTAGCTGATGATGTAGCTTTTCAGTTCAATTCAAAGGAGCTTTATTGGCATGAGAAAACATACGTTTACATTGCCAAAGCAAGTGTTACAAATAAAAACTGTTGAAAATGGGGAACATAGTTGGAGGGAGTACAGCTTTGTGTAAACAGAGCTATGTTGCATTGTGACATTTTATATAGGTATACAGGGTATAAAGGGAATTTCACTGTGACAGTAAATGCATGGTAACTATTTACTATAACTGCATTTTATGTTATATATGAACTTATTGTAAGTCATTTGCTAAATGTCAAAATTGTAAATTGATTTGTTTAGATATAAACTATTTGATATTTTCCTGGCTATGATTTTAGATGATGAGTCGACGATGATGATGAGCCTACTTCTTCATTTCCACATCGTGGTCGTCCAAGGACAAGGATAGGTAAAGAAAAAACAAACTTTTTTCTGTAAATCAGACTTAGCACCATGCACATGCTCACATAGACATCAAAGGGGGCTTGAGCCCCTGCCCTTTTATCCATCTGTAAAAAGTGCCCTCTCCAGACCATGAATGCTGTTTTTACATAATTACTATATATATATATATATATATATATATATATATATATATATATTTGTGTGGTAAGCAGGAAGTGCATAGAATGTTAGAGAGGCAGGGGTTGACATTTCTAAAACGGCCTTTTGATGAAAATAGTAGGCCCCCAACCTCCACGCATTCTGCTGTGACGCGTTGTGAGCTTGAAGGTGTACTATTTTTCATGTATTTTATAGTAATTATGTATTTGTATAATTTACAGATCGACCATGGGCTCGTGTACGAGTCACACAAGGATGTGTGTGTGTGTGTGTGTGTGTGTGTGTGTGTGTGTGTGTGTGTGTGTGTGTGAGAGAGAGGGCGTCACGCATTCTGCTGTGACGCGTTGTGAGCTTGAAGGTGTACTATTTTTCATGTATTTTATAGTAATTATGTATTTGTATAATTTACAGATCGACCATGGGCTCGTGTACGAGTTCAGCAGACCCGGTGGAGCCCTTCCGGAGGAGCCTGGCTGGAGTGAAACAGAATGGAGCCCCAGGCCCTGTGCAGGCTGAATGACACACACGCACGCACGCACGCACGCACGCACGCACGCACGCACACACACATATACACTCTGTAGACATGTAGTGTCACAGTGAGATAAAGAGAACCCTGAAAGCTGAAGCAGGATTCAGGCTGAAGCTCATGTCACTGTGTCAATGTTCTGCACTGCTCTTACTACTGCTCTTACTTCTCTTACACACTAAAAGTGTGTAAAAAGACACTTTTTCTTGTTTTTATTTTTTTGAATTTGTTTGTAAACAACCACTGATCATAGGTGTGATGTTACTGAAGCCAACAATAAAAGGCTAAAGAGAGATTTCTGCCTGAAAATGTATTCTTCACAAAAATGCATTTTTCTCAGCTTTATGTTCTCAAAGAGCTGTTTTTAGGCCACATTCTGCAGCTTCTAGCTAATGAACAGAACAAGATAAAAGCTCGAAATCTTTTTCTGTTGCAAAGTAGACATTCTATTCTACGTTGCCATATAATTGTTGTCTTTATAGTCGAAACCAAATTTCTCCAGTAGGCCTTCAAAGATGAGCGACAATTCTCAATTTAGCTGGCAGTGGATGGAGCTTTTTGTTCAATTCTGTGGCAGTAAAAGAGTTAACACCCAGTCACCCACTGTAGGTTTCCAGCGGTGACTGCGTGCATATCATACATGGCTCCATTATGTGGTACGTATGTAGGCTACTGTTTGAGATTCATTCAAAGCAAACTTTGTTTCTCTTCTAGCAGCGCTGTATTTTCTAATTGAATTAAATGAAACTAGAAAATAAAATCTTAAACAATGCAAATGTAATTAAGATTAGAAAACATCGTTTTTGTTTTCCCCACGATTAGATCTGCTGAGATCCGTTCTTTCTAAATAGCCTCTAGAGGCGCATGCATGTGACGTCAATAAATGACCGTCCGCCCTGAAAAGAAAATCCCAAAGCACCACTGTCTACAAGCACACAACGCCTCGGACACCTTTGTATGATGAAGTAGGGCTTTAATTTGAAAACTTGGAGATACAAGGTTTCTGCCCGACACTGACAATATGAGTATGTATATATGTACAGTATACTATATACTGACCACTGAAATACAAAATGAGGTCACTTGCATCTTCTGAAAAGCATTACGACGAATTGGAGTTCGGAAAGCTGCACATCGGAAAGTCGGAACTCTCCGATGAAAAGTTCGGTGGTCGGAGACAGTATGGACAGGCCTTTAAGTTAAGGCCTAAGACAAAATACAGCCCATTATCTTTTCTTCTGCATCGCTTACCTTTTCTTTGAACTCAATTCCAGAAGCCATGCCTCGGTGCACCCCCGACAAGAGAGCTATAGGCTGCCTCCTCCTGCAGGAGAAACCCTGGCACCTGCATGTCAAAGTGTGTGACCTGGGCATTCACCCATGGCAATGCACATCAACATCCATAACACAAATGAATAAATAAGGCTTTTGCTCTGTCTCCTTATTATAGTGCTATTATAGACCAGTGGTTCTTTTTTATTAAGTGTGCCTGCCATGCAATGGCAAAACACTTATTGTAATCCGCCATACTTAATTAATTAATTAATTAATGATAATGATCCCACAAATTTGGTGCGCTAATAACTGCCGCACAATTTACGCCACGCCGCAATATATACATCAAAACGTGCGGCTCGGCCGGGAATGGTGTGCTATTACTTTTCTAAGAGAAAAGTTGTATCGTTTAATTGATATTAATTTATTAGTGAATTAATTTTACCCATTGACTTATAATGGGAATCGCAAAAACTCACAATCAATATTTTTTTTCTCGCAAACCATAGGGGCTACAGTTTCAAAACTTGGAGAGGAGATTTATAATGATATCAAGGATTACGCCCATTTGCGTCAGGATAGATTTTCCGCCATTTTGAATTTTCTTCAAAACACACTTTTTGCTCCTTTTCCTACATATTTTCTCCAAATGTCACAAAAATCGATACACACGATCTATGGACTCATGCGATAAACATATTTAAACGATATTTTGATAGTCCATACCGTTCTTCCGTAACAGGGTTCCAAAGTTAGCGGGAGGAGCCCGTTTTGTAAGAAGTAGCCATAAATCACAAACGAAACATCCAGTCAACACCAAATTTTAACCACAAGTGGGGGGCGCTATACTGAACATATACCCAAAAGCATTTCCACTTCGACCCATAGGGGGCACCACAAACGCGCAAAACGTAACCGTTTCATGCCAAAACGCGTTTTTCAGGGGGAACGACCCTCTCAAAACGAAACACAAACGATCTCGGGAGTGACGGGACAACGTAATCGCCTTGCGGAACTTGTGGGAGGAGCCTATTTCTTAGAAACAAGAAACCATATTGCTAATGCTAACACATGCTAATGCTAACAAATGCTAATGTTAACACATACAAGGTTGCACACACTTAGCGAGTTGCAGGCACACTTACAATTTCTTCGAAATTTTCTTTTCTAGTTATTATTATCATTCAATGTAAATAGTTTCAAGCCACAGTACACATGATCATGTATGAAAATCTATTCTGCTCAGACAGAAGACATTTTTGTGACATTTAACATTCAGAACCACCCTTAAAATACTGAAACACAAAGAAAAGCTAAACTACTATACAAAATGTAAACACAAAAAAACAAAACACTACAGGGTCAAACCCGTCTCTACACATTGACAACCACACTCAACCTGGAAGAGTCCAGTGCTCTAGACAATAGAGAGCATCATAAGCAATTGTCTTTGTTGAGGGCATTACATTATAGTGCTACCCACGCACGCACTCAGACACACAGACAGGTGTGTATCACAAATTCTATTAGTGAGGATCAGCACATGCAGGCAACACAGTTTCCTTCCAGCTGTTATCTTTATTAACTGTACAACATGTCAGCAGTGAGACTGATTGACTATGTTGGGAGGAGGGGCTCGAGAGAAGTGTCACTGATGGTGAGAGATAACAGAGCAGTGATTCTCTACCTTTATCATTTCAAGGACCCCCAGTTTCATTCAATGTGTTGCATTTGTCCCTTTTATGACCCTATATGGAGATTCCTGATGTCATCAGTATTATGCCCATATTGGCATGACCATATATGGGCATATTAGTTGGACCGGCGGTTCTGGACAACTGGATATTCCAAACTACTCAACGGTGGAAAGCTGCATTGAGAACTCCTTATATGGTTATGGCTGAGTCATAGTGACATGAGCGTGACGATGTGGTCCACCGGTTGGCCAGGGTTAGGTTAAGGCCCTCCCTTAAGCCAGCCAATCCAATAATTTGGAACATTCTCTTCTGGGGGTCCCTCCCTAGCTGGCACAAACCCTTTTCAGATTGGGGGGGGGGGGGGGGGGGGGGGGGGTTCCGCAACCAAATACATATCAATTTGGGGGTCCTTGACACACAAATGTTTGAGAACTGCTGGTATAAATCATGCTTAAGCCTTGCTGAACTGACGACTGTGCTCTTGGCAATTGGGGGGATTAGCAGGAGGCTGGATCCCCGTTCGGACCGACAAGTGTACAAAGCTGTGGTTGGTTTATGGGGGAATTATTGAAGTTGTTCACTGACCACCAGGGGTGTCGCACCACATTCTGGGCCCTGGGTACGAGGATTCACTGCGGGCCCCCCATGAATGTTCTTCATAGGGGGAGGAGGCTTAACCCATTTAGACTAGGAACGCATTATTACACGTTCTTTTGTGCTTTAACTAATTGATCTGCTATTTTTGAAAAATCGAGCAAATTTGTCTTTGAATATTTCAAATTTATATGAAAAACCTATGTTTCTATGTCAGTGGTGCTCACACTTTTTCATATGAAGGACCCCCAAATTGATATGTATTTGGCCACGGACCCTAGGGTTACCAACCGTCCCGTAAAATACGGGATCGTCCCGCTTTTGGAAACTAAAAGACGTGTCCCGTATTGAACTGAAACGGGACGCTCTTTGTCCCGTATTTGAAGGTTGGGGGATAAATATGAATGACGGGATGATTTAATTGAGAAATGACAGCGATTCTGCCTGTCAATGAGCTCCGCTCTGCTCTCCTCTGAGTTAAGTGCTGCATCCCATTGCTGTGAGAGGCGCTGCGCTGTTTGTAAGCAGCCCATTGGCTTATTAACACAGTGTTGCTAAGACACAGTCTCCGCTCCCTACACCAATCCCTTCCCATCGGCTGTAGGTTGGTTCAGTCCACAACACAAGTTGCCTGCGCGAGAGTGCGTGCGAGTGAGCGAGCATACGACAGTACTCGGCTCAGAACATTGTTTAATGTCTTTAAAAAAGAAAAGGCGTGACAGAAGATTGTGTACCAACAGATTAGACATGAATCCATGATAGGTGAAACAACAAAGTGAAAAAGCAAGCCGAAAATAAGCCATGGATATATTGGTATTCCTGGGAGCACTACAGTATTTCTTGTCTGCCAACTAAAGCGACCCCAGACTGGCTGGTATGTGAAATAACATAAGCATGCGTTGATTTTGTTTTTAAAACCTAATGGTTATTACTGTATACCAATATGATTAAACTAGTGTTGGGTAACCAGAGTGGGCACATAAGAACCAGGTAGACCTGTTTTGGAAAAAAAAGAAATAAAATACACTACATGATTTTAAGGTAATAGGACATGGCCCAAAGACACCCGAAATGAAAGGAAAAATATGATTTAATATAGGAAAATACCCGTTTTAGCCAACTTTATAACCGAAAATACCCGATTTTTCGGCGATTTTTCGCCTTTGGCGACGCTACTTACCTCATAAATATAATGAGGTGTCCCGTATTTGAAACTCTGGGAGTTGGCAACCCTAACGGACCCCCACCTCAAAATATTTAGTCCCATGGACCCCCCAGAAGCCGAATTTGAGTTACAAATTTTCGCTTAAAAAATACATATATTCAAAGATTTGCGCACATTTTCTCGACTTTTCAAAAATAGCTAAAGTATAAAATAATTAAGGCCCCTCCACCTTGGGTCCTAGTAACTCAGTCCCACTTTTTCCCCCCCTTGTGACGCCCCTGCTGACTACCTCTATGCCTAGAGTTAGTCACACTGGCTTGGAAAGCACCACAGAGTGCCAAAGAGATAGCATGGCACAACATGCCAATTGGAAATAATAAAATGTCAGTCACTGGGATTTGTAGCTCATCGTAGCTCATCAACCAAAGTAAACTTTAAGCATTTGCCTTCATATTTTACACATTTGAGCCCTAATTCAAAAATAGTGAAAATAGTAGATATTGTGTATCTCACAATACACATACACACGCGCACACACACATACACACACACAGACGCGCGCGCGCGCGCACACACATTTGAAATGTTTATTTATGTCCACATAAGCAGAAGTACAAGAATTCCTCGTACAAAGGACATAAACAATATCAGTGCAGTCAGATAATCAAGGAAAACTGCCAGTTACAAAGTGCAGGTAGGGCAGAACATTGTTACACACAATACTGTTGGCATAGATGTCAAGCACAGCAGACAACAATCATGGGTAAAGATAACAACGCCTCCTCCAAATGGAGGAGGCACACACACACACACACACACACACACACACACACTACATAACAATCTTCAGTGGCGTAGCGACCCCCCACCGGGCCCCAATGCGAGGTCCCCCCCCCCCCCCCCCCCCCCCCCCCGACAGGCCGGTCCTTCAAAATTGGTCAGAAACAGCGCAGCAACACAATAAAATACAGTGGCAACAACGGCCATCAGAACACAATAGGTACACTAAATCAGGGGTCTTCAACGATTTGGAAGACCCCCTGTAGTAACTCTGTCTGAGGACCCCCTGTTGAAGACCCCTGGTATAAATGCTATTAATTACCTTTGAGTGGAAATTCTGTTCATAATCCTCCTCCTCTGAGTCACAAACCCTAACTAAATTCGGACTAATGAACCTTCGGACTAATGAACCTTCGGACTTATGGGCAGTCCCCGAAAAGTACCTATAACAGCCTTAAACCTAAACAGACGGCAAAGAGATTCTCATGCCTAAAACAGGAAACAGCTGTCCTCAAGCAACTGATGATTGGGCTATCAGTCAACAGGGGCAATAGAGTGTCTTCTCAATCCGGTAGGTATATCAAAATAAAAGTTTTTTTCTTTTTCTTTTTTTTTCTTTTCTTTTTTTTATAATTTTTTCCCGGAGCGGTGGCGGGCCCCCTCCCCCCGGGCCCTAATGCGACTGCATTGGCTGCTTCGCCTATAGCTACGCCCCTGACAATCTTACTTGATGTTGCCTCAGTTTTGACAGGACAATAACGTGGGGGTCTATTGAATTTCTAAAAGAACGCAGCTCCTTGTAAAGTTCAAAGAAAAGGTGAGCGAACAACAGGCATCAGAATGCACCAGAGAGAATCAGCGTGATGGGTTTGAATGATGATGAGTCAAAACGGAAAACAATTCACTGTGAGATGAAAAAGATGCAAGTTAATGAACTGTATTCATGCATTGTTGCCTCACAATCATCATGAAATATTCAGAATTCAACTGCCTCCTTTAATCCCATCGGCCAGGCCAGAATGAATTATAATAGCTGTTCAAAAACAAACCACATCAAATATCTCTCCCTCTCAAAAGTGACAGGTGCAAACCACATGCTCTAAGCTTGACAGCGAGTCACAGGTTCGATCCCAGAGACAGACAGCCTTGCTGCGTGTCACTGCACGACTATCTCTCTCTACTGTGTACTATCAGGGAGAAAAGCCCCTAGAAATATTTCGGGTCGCAACATTGGTGTAGTGGTCACTGGTTAGTGCATATGCCCTTCATGCGGGAGGTTGAGTGGTTCAAACCCTGCCTAGGCCGACGTCAGCAAGGGGGAGAAGACGACAGCCACCTCATGGCCTCTCGTAAGTTACAAGAAATCTTGTGAAATAAAATGTCGTCAACCAATCATCAAGCACGAAAGAAGAACAATATTAAAAAAACTAGAAAGATTCAATTGGAAAGTGCAAGTGTGGTTGACTTGAGGCAAGTCACTCTTGCAAATGTCTTTGTATCTGTCAGTCCTTGTCCCAATTATGCCCATATATGGACATCCATGGTGTCATCAATATTGAGCCCATATCTTGGAATGCCCATATATGGATACTGTGTCAGTCTCATGAGGTCTATGATGTCATCTCCATATTTGGGATTTCTTTTTTTTTCTTTTTTTTAAAGTAAATGGAGAAAATTAATTCACGAATAGTCTATCCACAAGTTTCCAACATCCCATCGTGCATTGCGCAGAAATTGGACGGAGCTTCCGGCGCCGCAGCCGAGTGTGATCTACAAGCTCACAACGGCTGCATCTGCGACGCGACGTGAACTTGTATGTCTGCTGTTAACCGGAAGTGTGGTGCAGTGTGGTGAAAAACATTCTCCAGTAAATTCCCGCAAAAAGAGGTGGATAGATTTATATAAATTAAACTATATAGCAAAATGCAAGGAATTGATTCCCGATGAAGCCGGTCAATTTTGCATATGGCCCAAAAAAGGGTTTGTGCCAGTCAGACCCCCAGAAAACTGTGGGAGGAGTAGCGCGGCAAAACAACGTTTATACTGTATAGGAGGGGAAAGACAGAAAGAAAGAAAGAAAGAAAGAAAGAAAGAAAGAAAGAAAGAAAGATGGATGGATGGAATAAAGTCGGACATGTACTATAGTGTGGTTGCCCTAGGGACCCGATCTTTGTAATTATCTGGACCAATACTACGACGTTCCCTCTCACTGTCTGTCTGTCCCTCTCTGCTCTCTCTCTCTCTCCCTCACACACACACAGGTTTGTATTACTATACTTGTGAGGGCATACAGGTAAATGTTTAACCATTAGCCTAAAGCCGAAATAGCAGATCTACAAGCTTTGTAGATCAGCTATATTTACGGCACACAAGTGTAAAACAGAAAAAAAAAGAACAAGTGACCTCAAATCTAGATCATGCACTTAAAAAGAAAAAGCGTTCATTTTTCAATTCACAGTCTGTCACTGACCCTAGTTCACTCCTATCACTCTGTCCTTCATCTCTCAGTGGCCTGACCTCATTTTTTTACCCTGTGTACCTCTCTCAGTCTTATTACACTGACACATACAAGCAGGCATGCGCACGCACGCATACATACACGCAAACACGCACGCACGCACGCATACACGCACACACGCACGCACGAGGAGCCCTCCTGGGAAAAGCACTCACTCTGTTCAGGTGGTGAAAGACTCAAGAGGCCCAGCAACAAGGCCTCTTTCACCACAGGTGATTGTACAGGGTACGGACAGCCCCTTAAAGAGGTGGTGCCATAGTTTTGTATTGTTTCTGTTTTGTATGTGTCTATGGAGTTAACGTTACTCCAATAGAACCCCAGGTGTGGTTATAATATGCAAATATGTCTTCCCTGTGTATTTTTGGTTACTTTCCTGAAAGCTGAAAGCCTCTGAGTCAAAAGGCCCAATTGAAATACACTGATATAATGACATCATATCATCCCCTCCCCTTTTTACCATTCAACAACACTGTGGGTGTGGCTAACAGCTGGGTCACCACGTCCACTTGACAACCAGGCATACTTAATGAGCAGGTGGGTGTGCCGACATAAAAACATGATTTTAACACTTTCTGTCTGTTGCGTTTACAACCGCTAGTTTAATTTCTTCTTTTACGCAGTGTAATGTGTGTTCTTGTTTTTTTTTTTTTGTGTTTTTTATAAATTATGCTCCCAATATTTGTTGGCTCGCTGAAAGCGAGCACATGTATGTTATCTTCATTATTTATCTATCAAGTTCTCTGACGTAAACTACCAGTCAAGTTCTCCTCAAAACGACATAATCTATCAGTCAAGTTCTCCTCAAAATGACGTAAGAAACTGCCTTTGTACCGACAGTACAAAGGCAGGGCCCTTAGCCAATGAGGTGCAGCCAAAGGGTAGATCTTCCATACATGCGAGCCCACACTGTTTCGTAGGAATTGATGTTGAAGAAGGGTATGCTTTCGTGGGCGTGGCTACATTGTGATTGACAAGGAGTATACCCAGGGTTCTACCAAGTGAAGCCCCTCGCTCCCCTTCCCACCCAATAGGACCTATTGGGCGGTGCTCCTGTAAGGAGCTAATCACTCCTACATCTGGCTTTGTCCATTTGCCCCAAGAAAAACAATTCCTGCAGAAACTACGTGGGCTCGCTGAAAACACGCAGTATATATTATGTAGAGTAGAAAATGTACACATCCCTCCTCAGACGGACTTTCTTTTAAAAAATGTCAGACATTATAAAGAATTGTAAAAAGATAAATACAAACAATAACTAGAACTGCACTCTGTCGAGGTGGCAACTTGCACCTTGTACACACAAGTAGGCCATACATGGCCTACTTGTACGCCAGCAGAGCGCGCCATGAGGTGCGCTCACCACTAGCGATGCCAGCGACATCATCACTGGCATCATCAGGAATGCTGGTCCCTCATTGGCTGTTAATGACGACGTTGCCAGAAATGTTGGTCCCTGATTGGGCTACGGGCTTAAACACACATGGCTACCTAGTAGGCCTACCTACCCACTTGCACACTCTGCTGGCGCAAGTAATAATTGTGTGAAGCTGAACAAGTTGAAGTTTGAACAAAATTTCTACCACAAAGAATGTGGAAGTAGTAGGATGCCAAAAGAAGTGGCAGAATAATAAAGAACTAGAAATACTGTTCCTACGAAACAGTGTGGGCTCGCATGGAACACCATGTATGGGCACAAAGATCTACCCTTTGGCTGCACCTCATTGGCTAAGGGCCCTGACTTTGTACTGTCGGTCATTTCTTTGAGGAGAATAATCTTGGTCTTTGGTATAACATCTGGTCTCGACTCCACGTGTTGTTGTTATTCATATCAGGTCACACTTGTTGGTGGTGATGTCACCAAGAACGCTGCTCCTCATTGGCTAAGGGCCCTGCTTTTGTACTGTCGGCCATTTCTTTGAGGAGAATAAACTTGACATATAAAGTTTTGGTATAACATACTGGTCTCGCCTTTCAGCGAGCCCACAATAAATTTAAAGTGGGGACAACTAGTACGTTCTCGCTGGAGCAAGCCCACAATTAACTAAATAAATAGCACCGCTCACTTCACATTGGGTGTGATTTTCTTAGTGTATTTCAAGATCCCCCATAACCCTGAGAGTTAAAGACCTGTAAGGGTCCATTTGGAACCCCCTCAAGGAACCCTGCCGGTCCTTGGACCCCACTTTGTTGTTCTCTAGGTGCCCACAGGGTGGCAGTGAAGGTGCCAATGATGAGTGACCACCATAGCCGACCACCCCCGAGCAGACTGCAGAGCACCGATGACCCTCATCTCCTGAGACCACACCCTACCCCTGGTTCCTCATCCGAACCTACCTGCGAGCCCACGCAGTTTCTGCAGGAATGGGGTTAGGGTTAGGGTTGTGGCTCGGCTGTGGTCACTTGGACCGCGCGGGTGAATGTTAACCTCTATGCCTAAGCCTAACCTAAACCCTAACCCTGACCTCAGTAAAACTATGCCTAAACCTAACCCTAACCTCAGTAAAACTATGCCTAAACCTAACCCTAACCCTATCCTCAGTAAAACTATGCCTAAACCTAACCCTAACCTCAGTAAAACTATGCCTAAATCTAACCCTAACCTCTGTAAAACAATGCCTAAACCTAACCCAAACCCTAACCCTGACCTCAGTAAAACTATGCTTAAACCTAACCCTAGCCTCAGTAAAACTATGCCTAAACCTAACGCTAACCTCAGTAAAACTATGCCTAAACCTAACGCTAACCTCAGTAAAACTATGCCTAAACCTAACCCTAGCCTCAGTTAACACTATGCCTAAACCTAACCCTAACCTCAGTAAAACTATGCCTAAACCTAACGCTAACCTCAGTAAAACTATGCCTAAACCTAACCCTATCAGTAACCCTGACCCTGGTGAGTAGCTATAACCTGCCGACGCTGGTGAAGGCAAAAGAAGCGCTCCTTCCCCCACCGTCTCCTATGGATTCATTAGCAAAGGGGAGCGAGGGGCGCGGTCTTCACTCGGTAGAACCCCAGGTACTCCTTGTCAATCACAATGTAGCCACGCCCACGAAAGCATACCCTTATAAATTATTGGGAAAAAACACGAGAAAAAAAAAAAACAACACACATCACACTGCGTGAAAGAAGAAATTAAACTAGCGGTTGTAAATGTAGCGTCTTTACGAAAAGCTTTACTGAGGCAATAAAACCAAAGTGTAAAGTTGAGTTGTGTTCCCATAGACTTTCATGGAATGAAAGTGTTGTTCCTGCAGCTCAGCAGGAGGGGGATTAGCACCAATTTCCCATCCCGGAAGGAACCTGGAAAACAAATACTTATAAGCTGGGAAGGGCAGCAAGGGGGCGGGGCTTCACTCAGTAGAAGCCATAGAAGCATTCCCTACTGATTTAAATTAACACTGCTGTATACAGTATAGATTGGGAGAGATCAACATGGTATCAAATGGTGGGCCGTGGTCTAATGCATATCAAACTGCAGGTCCTTGAAATTGGTTGAGAATCACTGCCACGGCCGTAAACATGTTCTGTTATGGGTGTCCCTTTGCTACTGTGTCAATTTGTGGGTCCTTGACATAAAAAAGATTGAGAACTACTGCCCTACTTTATCATCAATTTCTAAATTAATGGGACCATAATTTAATAAAAACATCTCATGATAACTGAAAGACTTTAAACTACCGTCTCAAAGCATGAAGTATTTATGGCAATGATAAATAAGGTCATAAAAACAAGTATAAAGTCTGGTCAAATCTTCATTGTAATCAAAGGAGTGGTAGTTATTCTGCAGCCAGCAGGGGGGGAAATAGCCCTCCAAACATTTCATGCATTGAAAGTGCAGGGAATGATGATCATAACCCTCTGAAAAACCTAGAACACACCACTGTGCTAACGCAAACTAACCCAACACTTAATGCAGACAAACCCTAACCCTAGCACTTACTGTAATGCAGAGAGGGGCCAAACTAACCCTAACCCTAACACTTAATGCAAAAACCGGCCAACGCAAACACAATGAAAGAGACAATGACCAGAGGGTAAAGGACAAGCAAGGCTTGCAGGAGACCGAGAACCATCCTTAGTAGACGGCGATTCTCTGTCAATGTCTCTCCGGCTTTACTGTTGTCTTTTTAGGTATGTCTCTACTTCTCTCTCTCTCTCTCACTGTCTGTCTGTAGATATCTCTATATCTTTCAGTAGATGTCTCTGTATAGATGTAGCCTAGATATGAATCTATGGTATATATGTAAGAAGTTAGTCTATTGGTACATATCACAGTCTGAAGGTGTTTTATGTAGGCTGAGCGGCTGTTTAGTGACATCATCATCAAAACACAAACCGTTGCCTAGCTACGACGTTACGATTTATAGGAGATGTCTTTCGTTCAGTGTGTTGGATTGATTAATTCATGAAATACTTTATTAGCAGTTTGCAAAAAAGAAAATCACACCTAGTGATACGTATCACAATACTTGGGTCACGTTATGATTTTATCACAATATAATGCAATGTGATATATTGCGATATATTGCGATACATTGCGACATATAGCGATATATATTGAGATGAATCACTGGAAGGCGAACTAGCTATAGTACAGAGACATCGATTTTTTTTTTTTTTTTTTCAAAAGTATTGCAATACTACAGCCTGGAGTATTAGGAAAGAAAATATTGTGATATATTGCGATATCAAGTATACTGCCCATTAACCTCTTCAGTTCTATTTAGACTATGCGGCTATTTGAAAATAGCAGATCTACAAGCTCACGTGTCGCAATGTGACGCTTTGTGACTTTATTTTATAAATATTTATCACCTTTTCGTTTTTCAGAAAACACCCTATTTCTTAATCCTTTCACCCCAAACATCTTACAATAAATGCGAGAAGTCTCTGCGTGTGTGTGTGTGTGTGTATGTAATCTGCATATGTCGAGAACCGTTCGCCCCACCGGCTTCAGAGATCTCCATATATGGGCATAAGTGGACAAAGGCAAACAGATGGTCAGGTATAATGGGGTTTGCATTAAAGGGTGGGGCACATTCATTCCCTATTTCAAATTCGGCACGCGAGTTCCCCGCCGCAGCAGGTAGTGTAGTACCGGCACGAACCGGCACGAAAGGTTCGGATTCTGATGTCTGACATCAGGGTTTTCCGGAACCGGCTCTGTGTCTGCATAGATCTCCATATATGGGCATAAAATGGATGCAGACAGACAGATACAGATATGACTATAGGGCATAGCAGTGGCCGTGGTTTACTGGTGACAATTGGCCATTCATAGAGATTTACAAAAATGTTATATCATTCTTTTAAAACTATAGCCAACCAGCATCCTGGTGAATCATGACCATAAAACCTTTGATTCTGTTTATATATATATATATATATATATATATATATATATATATATATATATATATATATATATATATATATATATATATATGAATATTTAATGATATACTACATTTAATAAATACCCTTTATCATGTTCTTTTCTTTTTCTTTCTCCACAGAATAAAAGGTTTTATGGTCACGAATCACGATTCACCAGGTACTTTGAGTATATTTTGCCATTACGGTACTTTTATACTTTTACTCAAGTAAATGTAGATTACTGGAATTTCCTCGTAACATAGTGTTTCTACATTGCAGGATACTTTTTTTACTTTTACGGTAGGCCACGCTTCAGAGCCCGGACAAAGCCAGATGTTGGAGCGTAGCTCAAAAATGTGTTGTACTTTTTACTAAGTAAACTACCTTTTCCAAACTACCTTTTCCACCACTGCCGAGGAGGAGGAGAAGGTTGGGGGGATGGAGGATGTGAAGCAGAACAAACAGGTGCATTTACACTAAGGTGATCACACACGAGGAGTGGCTGTGATGTGAGTGGAGGCAGGTGTAGTGAATAGGGTGGCTGCTGTGAACAACAGGGAGTGGTTGTCGTGCATTGAACTTGCATTTACCACAAATACGTTTCATGAATAAGAGACCACACCTCTCTACTTAAGTTTAAAAGATATAAATACAATTTATTGACACGAGAATGAGATGTAGGTTGTAACAGCAGTGACAACAAACAGAAATGTATGTGGGGAGGAGATACTTGGAGGGGAAAAAAGTGTGAGTAGTCGTGTGGAGGAAAGCTGGAAAGGAGTTGCTGGAGTGGGTGGGAGGGCAAGAGTTAGGCGTGAGCTCCTTGACAGAAGGAGCAGGTGTGTAGAAAGCAGCAATTGAGCGCTGAGGTGGCGCAGTGGTTAAGTAGCCTACCTGCCCGCCACCACAGAGTCTGTGGGTGGGTTGTGATGTGCAGGACGATGTGCTGGAATAAAAATGTCCTTTAACTTTAACGAAATGGTGAGGAGTAGCACACTCACAACCATCGGTTTTCGCGCTACATGAAGCAGAGCAAAGGGGTCAGTGGAGCGATCACAGGTGTATTATACCGCGGCGATTGATTGCAACGACTGGCTGTGATAAGTGGGGGCAAGTGTAGTGAACAGGGTGGTGATTGATCGTGAACGGGGAGTGGTTGTGAAAAGTAGAGTGTGCTCTCTACTCCTGAACTTCATGCGTTGACCACAACTTTATTAAGCATTAGAAAGTTGTGGAGAAAAACTGGATTGTTGGGAATGTTGGCTGAAGCGTGGTGCTAGACTCTAGCACCACCCTTCAGCCAACATTCCCAACAATCCAGTTTTTCCTCTAGCAGCTAGAGGAAAGGCCAAGGCCACTGAAACAGTTATTTCCCCAGCAAACATGAGACAAGCTTCATAGCAATTAGCTCATTCAATTTTGAGATAAAGTATATTGAGATAACTAAGGCCATTAGGGCACCAAAATCAGTAGGGTCCAAGAATGTGCTCAGCTAGTAGTAATGTAGCTAAGGACAAATGCTGTGGATGAATGAACAGACATAGCCACATGTAACCCTAAAATAACTTAAGCTTTGTTGTTAATGTGTTATATTCGGAACATTTTTTTTTTATCCTGAAATGAATGTTAGTGTTTGGGAAAGACGTATCTTAAGTGAACATCAGAGCGAGAGAGGACTTCATGCGATGCTTGTCAGTGTGTTTGTTTATAGGATGAATGGCAAGGACTTAATTGGATGTCTCTGACCCCGGGAGGATTAATTAACGAGGCCTTTAGGATGGCACTTTCAAAAGCCCCATGTCACATTCACAACAGGGTGAGAATCTACGGAATAAATTGCCCGTTATCTTTGGCACTCCCTCTCTGATGACTGACTGAGATACTTGTTTGTGACTGACATTGAGCTAACTGGGGGGTCAAGAGAGACCAGTACAGTGTGACATCACATCCAGTGCACATGGTTGGCTGCCTCCAGAACGGTGTCTCCTTTCCAGCTCCTCCAGCAGAGATGCTGCTAGGCAGAAAGTGGCCCTTCTGTGAAACTATAATTACGGAGAGTCAATGATGGCACTTCAAATGACCTTAATTGTTCGGCACAATGGCCTGCACCGCACACGTGTAATTAAAGCCTTTCTAGATACACGCAGTGGATGATAATTTGATTCTGGGCAATTCCTCCCGCTCTCTCTCTCTCTCTCTCTCTCTCTCTCTCTCTCTCTCTCTCTCTCCCTCTCTCTGTGCATGGCTCTCACTAAAAAAGACAAAGAAAAGGAAAAGAAAGAGCCTCTCTTTAAGGAGAGGCAAATGCAAAATTATGGAAAGGATATTTCATCTTTTTTTTCTTCAATGTTATAATTATTAAGCAATTCTAACTGATTTATTCCATTGTCGAATTAGTTATTTCCCACATATATCTGTTACATAATTGTAACAGCCTACTTACATAATGGCAATGGTTCTGTAGACAATACCATAGAATGTGTGCAATCCATTCCTGCAGTTAAAGTTCACACTATATATTTACATCACTTGTGGGGACATTACATAGACTTCCATTCATTTTTATGCAAGTCCTGTGGCCTTACCCTAACCTCTATCCCTACACCTAACCCTAAACCTAACCCTAAACCTAACCCTAACCGTTGTGGGGACCTACTATTATGTCCCCACACTGTCAGAGGTCCCCTGCAGGTGACTGTGTGAACATGCGTTTAGTCCCCATAAGTATAGCTAGACAAACTCACACGTGCAAACACACACACACACACACACACACACACACACACACACACACACACACACACACACACACACACACACACACACACACACACACACACACACACACACACACACACACACACACACAACACGCACGCAGGCACGCACGCACGCACGCACGCACGCACGCACGCACGCACACACACACACACGTGCAAATAATAGACATGTGCAAGCATACAATGTGGCATACCAATGTGAGCTCTCTCTCTTGTGAGATGACCCTTGTCGTTCACATGTCCGTTGCCTTCCATTTCTCCCTGAAAAGCCTGACTGGCCAAAAGCATCGCCTGGCTGATTGTGATCAATGTTTGAGCACCGTTTGTTCCAATATGTGCTGATCAGCACAGAAAGATGTACTGTACATATTATAGGCCTATCGTTGATATCGGGTAGAAAACTCTTATCTCCCGCGGCTTCATTCCTAAATTGTATAATAAACGGCCCACCAGCACCGTCAAACAATAATATTTTCCCAGAGACTATTTTATCGTATTTTTTTACCTTGCACTTCTGGTTACATTTGGTAATGTGAAATAAGGCTGAGTTATTTCTGTTTTGTTCAAAGCACACACCTTAAACAACATCCCTTAAATACGATGCATGTGTATGGGACTTTGTTATGGTCCGACCGAAAAACGTTTGGACACTCCTGCTGTACAGCAACAACCGTCAAGTCGCAGTTATGATGAAAACGGACATCTCATGTCCGTAGAGTGAGTGAGTGAGTGAGTCAGTCACGCCTCATGTCACGCTTATGTCCTGTCACGTCTGTGAAAGCCACAGGGAGGCGGCACTGAGTGTGAAAGCAGCAACAAAAGAAGGAAGTTATCTCCCGCATTGTGCCAACTGTGTAGACGACAAGTTTGTGTCGTATTTAGAAGCGCTGTCGACCAATCGCCATTTTACTTGTATTAATTATATTTTTCTTCTCACAGTGAGGAGTGATTTTATACTAGATTTTGATGTCCAGTATTCACATTATGGTCTCAACTATATTGACTTATTGGTATAGTGTGTAACTGTAACTTTAACGTGTTACATAACAAAACAATATAGAATGCTTTACCAATCATTTCCTTCTATACCAGCAGTCATCAGACACCAGAGTAGTGTGGTGGTGTTTACCTTCACAAACACACTGTCCTCTCGCTGTATTTTGGTGTTTTCACTGTTTGCTTTGGTAGCCCAAAAACATCTCTACTCTGTCTGTCTACAAAAAACAACACAGGGAATACAACGAGAGAACAGTGTGTTCCTGCAGGTTATCACCACCACATTAGATTCAGATTGTTAATGAAGGCATAACACTTTGAGACGCATCTGATGTTCAAGGGGGACCCATAAAAATATGAACAACAGTCATAGATACGTACATATACAAGTAGACTTTTGTTTTCTGTCTGTTCGTTCTTAAAGAGGTGGTGCCATATAGTTTTGTACTTTTTCTGTTTTTATATGTCTGTGGAGTTAACATTACTCTAATAGACCCCCAGCTGTGGTTATAATGTGCAAATTGTCTTCCCTGTGTATTTTTGGTTACTTCCTGAAAGCTGAAAGCCTCTGAGTCAAAAGGCCCAATCGAAAAACACTGTTGACATCATAAACCCAGCCCCTCCCATTTTAGGCTAACTTCAGCTGGGTCACCACCAACCTGACAACCAGGCATACTTAATGAGCAGGTGGTGTGGAATCATGGCACTGCATCTTTAATTTCTTTAGCCTTTTTTGCCTATAAATGACATGCCCACAATAGGGATGCCAGGGCTAACGTGGATAACTTTCAGACCCCCCAAAATAATCATATTTGAACTTGGGACCCCCCTAAAATAATCATATTTGAACTTGGGACCCCCCTAAAATAATCATATTTGAACTGGGGACCCCCACCCTGACAAGCACTTGGAATTGTACAGATAAATGTGAGCTTGTAGATCGTCTATTTTTACAATGTTTGCCTCTTTCTTACGTAATACTTGACAATTTGGCCAAACAAAAAGATACCCTTTACACTTATACTGTATGTTGTTTGTTTACTGTTGAGTTAGAAAACAATATTGCACATTATGCTAATCATCCGGGGACTCCCCACAATAATTTGGTGACCCCCGGGGGCCTTGACCCAAAGGTTGAGGACCCCTGGATTAAACCACTAAAACAGACAAACAGAATAAGGTTCCTGGATGTTTGATCTATGTCAAGGCAAGGGAAGAAGATCTCTACCAGAAACACACACACACACACACACACACACACACACACACACACACACACACACACACACACACACACACACACATGCATGCCCTACCTACACACAGCCAATCAAGACGCTCCATTTCTTGAAGCCTGACAATGGCAAAAGCGCCAAGGCCATTTACTGTTTGTCAAAATTTAAACCCACATGATTTATGGCATGGCCGCCCAGGTTCCTCCCTCTCCTCTCCTCAGTTCAAAGGATGAGCCTTGTTGCAAAAAAAGGCTCAAGGGCACAGACTAATATGATAAACACAGAGCAGAGACTGCAGGCAGGCAGGCAGGCAGGCAGGCAGTGATGCAGGGACGTGCTGGCCATTGGGAAAAGCGGGACAACTCCTGAACGGCCGGCCATTAGGAAAAAATGTAACTGTTTGAACAAAAGTAAAAATTAAACTGCTTGCACAAAAGTAGTGAAAACAGCAGATCTACAAGCACACAACGCCTCGCACCGCGAGGCGTTGTGTGCTTGTAGATCTGCTGTTTTCACTAGTTTAAATAATTTTTAAAATGATAAATACAAAACAAACGGTTTTGGACATACAAGGTTTCCACCCGACAACGACGAAATATAACTCATGTACAGTAATTGGCCCACTGGCTTGTCACTTGTCATGATCTGAAATGGCAAATCTTTGAGTAGCAGCAGCGTTATAGAGAGATTTATCTCTATAGCGCGCAATGAGGGCCTCTCCAACTCTTTTTCCCGGGCTGAATCAGGGGCCCAGCACGTCCCTGCAGTGATGGTGGGGGTTGGGTGCTTCTGCTCCACGCTACAACAGTTTGTACCCTTCCCCTCCGAGAAGAAGGGGGAAAAAAAGCGGATGAGGATGGGGGAATACCTTCTCCCCATCACAGCTCATTGGAAGAGTGGGGCGCTGGAAGAGTGGGCTGGGTTGAGAATACTCAGGATGGCAGTCATGGAAGATGACAGAAATAGAATCCCTGCTTCCAATCAGTTCTCTCTCTCTCTCTCTCTCTCTCTCTCTCTCTCTCTCTCTAGTAGGCCTACTGGGTGATGAGAAGAAGCATGTAGTATGCACAGCAATGAATATTATGAACAACCACTGAGTAATTTAATTCAAAATCACTACAGTATATAATCCATTAATTGAAGCAAAGATATAGATATTTTACACATGCCAGGCTTGAGATACTGTAGCAACAATATTCACAATATTCACTTGTGAGTAGAACATAATGTGGGCCTTCATCCAAGCAAATGTTGTCAAATTGCGGACATCTCATTTTGAACAAAACTCTTCAGTTAGTGTCCAAAAATGTATTTACTGATCAATTACTTGACTGTAGTACTAGGCCTCCTTTGAGGATTAGCCAGGGCTGGAAGAAGTGATTTATAAATACTCTGTTACAAGTAAAAGTCCTGAACATGTAAGTGGTCAGCCAGTGATTCTCTCAAAATTGTCAAACTTATAAAAGAAAAGAAAAAAATTATCTATAAGCTCACAGTGTGTCGTAATGCGATCCGTTTGCAGAAATCTGCAAATGGCAGCGGACTGCTCCATTCCCATTGAAATGCATTGGCAGAATCCACCCTTACAGGTAGAATAAAAGTGCGGTGTGACCCTGCCCTATTCACGTTATTCCTGGCCCCGCCCCCGGCTTCCTGTTCATATCCTGAAAGAGGCGGAGGCTGAAAAAGCTGGCCTGAAAAACATCATTTGGTTTTCTGTTGTCCTTGCATTAAAGTGTCAGTAGTTGGCGTTCTGGGCTCTGTATGTACCTGGGTTGCCATGTCTGCTTATAATAAGCAATTTGTGTCTCTAAAAAAATAGTATAGTTGCTTATTGTGCTTACTTTCTAATATTTTTTAAACCAGTGGTTCCCAAATCTTTTCATATCAAGGACCCCAGATTAACATATTTGTCCACAGTCGCAGACCCCCATCTGAAAATATGTGGTGCCAGGGACCTTCACACAGATTTATGTTGTTAGAATGTTTCAAAAATATTCCAATTTCTTTTTTTTTCCCTCAATATTTTTTAAATAGCAAATATACAAGCTCACAATGTGTCGCAATGTGACACATTGTGAGCTTGCTGATCTGCTATTTTCAATTGTAAATGTAAAGTAGATCCTAGTTGCTTCTGTTGGGCTTATTTCTTTGGCAAAATCTGGCAACAGACAATTCTGTGTCACTTCTTCTTACTTGGGAGGAAGTGAAAAGATGTTTTTTGAAGCAGCACACAGAGAAAAACTCTCTAGCGCCCTCTGTAAAACAAAATGGCAGCCTCCATGGAGAGGGCCAGGAATATGGTGAATAGGACCACTTCCATTCTCCATCTGCAACCTATCTTCATTGATCCTCACTGATGCTCATTATAAGACGGTAGCATTTCTGTCAACTTGGAAATGGTACCAACCTCTAATGAGTAATAATGATATGAAGATACGGTTGCACATCGGTGAAGTGCTCCTTTAATGTATGTTTTTTATTAATAATTAAAATCTTCAAGGTAACTGGAGTAAAATGGATTAAAAGTGCAATATTTGGCTCTGAGATATAGTGGAGTAGAGGCATAAAGTATTGAAAAATGGACGTAGGCCTACTGTACTTGAGTAAAAGTATCTCAAAATTGTACTTAGGTACCAGTGGTGGAAATTTAACCAAGTACATGTACAAGTAACTGTACTTGAGCAAATCAAACATACTTACAGTACAGTAGTGACTTATATACCACCACTGGGATGAGCTGGGAGAAAGACTCAGCCATGCTGAGGAACAGTTTCTAGGAATGGCTGCAAGCAGATGGCACCGTAAACGATGAGAGTTGCTAGTTGTTGTGTTGACATATCTTGGTGGGGGCGCAGCTCAAGGAAACACATCATTTCTGTAATGGACCATGAGACAGTGCTATGGTTACTGAAAGCTCTGATGAATTAAGCTTTGACACACAGTACACACAGACAGTACACACAGACAGTACACACAGACAGTACACACACACACACACACACACACACACACACACACACACACACACACACACACACACACACACACACACACACACACACACACACACACACACACACACCTTGAGAACAGTTTTGGAAAAAAGTACTATTTTCTAGTAAGAGTATCAATACTGAAAGCGTCTGGTAATAAAAATGTACGGCAGAAGCAACAAAATGAGTTGCTGCTGAACGTTTTGTAGAATTCATAGTGCATGCATACAGTAGGTGTTGGCGGAGGTGCTAAGGGCAATTACCTGAACCCATAGCATCCCTATTCTGGGGTGAACGTTTAGCCGATCTATAAGCTCATAATGTGTTGGAACACAGTTTTCGCAGAAGACGTGTTTTGTAGAGCAAAATACTTTACAGGGCCCTGGGGGACCACAGTCAACAAAGGGTCAAGTTTCAATTATAGCTTCAATTCAATGTTCTCAACCAGGCGGTCGACCGGTGCCCACCAGCCTACTCAGGAACCATGCATGCCCCACTCGGTTATGAAATACTTGTTAAATCCATTGTAGTTGTACATGCATTGTCAGAGTACCCATTGCACCCATCTGTCTGTCTGTGTCCTTGATGTCGTCAGTATGCATATGGCCATAATATGGGCATATCGGCCATATCAGCGATTCTGGACAACCGGAACTCAGTGGTGGAAGAAGTACTACATTTTTTGGAGTAAAAGTATCAATACCACAATGTATACAAAAGTTAAATTACCCATTATGCAGTATGCTCCATTTGCACAAGTTCTTCATGTATAAACATATTTAGAAAATAGCAGATCTACAAGATCACAACGTGTTTTTGGCTTATATTTTCAAATAGCCAAAGTAAAACAGGGCTATGTTTGGTAATAATAATCAAAATCTACAAAGTAACTAATAAGTAAAGTTTTCAAATAATTGTACACACATTTATATGGATGGATACAGTAGAGAGATAAAACGTCTATTACCGTCTGCAGCTAGTCAGGAAAGGGACTGCGCACTCAAACACAGATGGATTTATAATAGTTATAGGGCTAAGCAGTGGGCATGGTTTTCTGGTGCCATAAAAAATAAGAAATAATCGCCCATTCATCCTATAGACTTTTACAAAAATATCTATATCACTTTTAAGCCTAGAATCCTGGTTCAATTGATTCTAGGCTTAAAAGTGATATAGATATTTTTGTAAATCTCTATAGGAAAAATGAATGGCAGGTTTTTCAGTGGCACCAGTAAACCACGCCCAATGCTTAGCCCTATTATAATGACTATGTCTCTGTCCCTGTTAGTAACCTCCACAGAGGCCAGCAGTCATGCCAGTACGCTGCAAAGTAGGGCACAAAATGACCCACTGCTGCTGACCAGCACAGGACAGACATTTTGTACAGGAGTGGGAGTAAAGGGAACAATGATATAATACCACAAGAGGCAAGTGCGCACATGCACACTTGTAGGCTACTGTATGCAAAGTTGACATTTGGGCAGCATTTCATCACTGTCAGGCAGAAACCTTGTATCTCCAAGTTTCAAATTTGTATGTTTTTGAATTTTTGTAAATTAAAGCCCTACTCCATCATGCATGATCTACAAGCACACAACGCCTCGCATCGGCTATTTTCACTATTTTAAATCAGACAACAGAAGGTTATAATTATAACACAAACTGAAGGTTTTGGACATACAAGGTTTCCACCCGACAACGGCGATTTGCAAATAAGCTGTCATGTCAAAGGGCTTCGACAGCACCTTTTTACAGCATAGGTAAGCTCTAATATATGGATGCTGTAGCTTCTATGAGTGTGATCTTGAGATCATTCTCAAATATGTGGTTTTATATTGTTGTCTGAATCTCTATCACTTCAGTATAACATACAACGGGCAGACAGTATGCATAGCAGTGGTGGCCATTTTGTAGTGCTACATATAGAAAATATTTACTGTTTATACATTTATTTATTTGTTTGTTTATTTATTTTCAAATCAAATGTTTTATGGTCATGATTCACCTGGATGGTTCTGGGCTTAAAATAATTTAAATATTTTTCTGAAATTCACCAGCGTTGGTACAAACTGCAATGGGTTTTCTGGGGAACGAGAAAAAAATAAATAAATAAATAAAAAGACAAATTGAGACACACATGCATACAGCCCTTCAAATCATTGGTTCTCAAAGTGCTCACAAGCTCACAGCGAGTCACTTTGTGCCCCGCCTGCTATTTTGAATTTAAAAATAGCAGGCACAAAACAACACATACATATCAATTTGGGTGTCCTTGACACGAAAAAGTTTGTAATGAGTAAGATTAATTACCGTAGAGTGATTGTGACCCATGCAGACCGGCTGCAGATGATCCCAGATGCTTCAAGGGGAGGCATTAGCTCTGGACGTAGTGGCTGGCCCAACACTATGTGGACCAGGAGCAGGATAGACAGACAGGGCGGGATACCATTTGACCTCAATGATCCTATACCCACTGCAACAGAAGAACAACAGTATACCAAGGGCCAATCTGAGTTCCCAGAGGTTCTTTTTTTCGCCACTAGGGGGGCGAGAAGAACCTCTGGGCCAAAACTATGATATTCCTGGGGCAGGAAGTTGTCCCAGGCTCAGAATCTGAGCTGGGACAATACAGGAAGTAGAGCCCTGTGCAAACCTTCAAAACATTCAGAAAAGAAACCAACCAAAAACACTACAACAATATGCAGCCCATGTTTCAAGGTGAATCCTACCAGACTAACCAAGGGCATGCATCCTTCTTGCAAGTTGAGGCGATATAGAGACTTCAAGAGAAAGTTCATATGAATGGCCGCTAGTTGCGCTGTTTTCCCCCCTGCTGGTACCAAAAAGGGAGAGACAGCCGCTGATACGAACGACCTACGGCCTGGTCGCGACCTAGGCCACGACCTGGAGGTCGTAGGTCCCGGTTCTGGAGGTCGTAGTTCGCGGTACATACTTGTTAGGTCGCGGCCGGTCTAGTTTCGCGACCCCCGGCCGTGGTTGCGCCACCTCGGTCGTCCCCGGGCCGTTGTTGCGCGATCGGGCCGTTGTTCAGCGACCTGGGAAGTCCGCGGTCGTATTTAAAAGGTCTTTTTGCAGAATATTCTAGAGCAGCAGCGCTATTCAACCTTTTGAAGCTTGTGATTGGCTGAACCGGAGGTAGGAAGCGCTCCATTGTAGTCACTTGGACCGCGCGAGGTGCACCAAAACCTATCCTTAACCCTAACCCCAACTCTAACTCTAACCCTAACCTTAACCCTAACCCCAACTCTAACCCTAACCCTAACACTAACCCTAACCCTAACCCTAACCCTAACCCTAACCTGCCGACACTGAGTAGCTAACCTGCCGACGCTGTTGAAAACGAGCGCTCCTTCCCTTAGCAAGCGTAGAGTTTCTAAACTCGCGTCCCTTCCCTTAGCAAGCGTAGAGTTTCGATCGCGGCGCTCCTTCCCTTAGCAAGTGTAGAGTTTCTAAACTCGCGTCCCTTCCCTTAGCAAGCGTAGAGTTTCGATCGCGGACTTCCCAGGTCGCTGAATTACGACCGAGATCGCGCAAAACCTCCAGAACCGGGACCTACGACCTCCAAGTCGTGGCCTAAGTCGCGACCAGGCCGTAGGTCGTTTGTATCAGCGGCTCTTGCTGCAAAAAGGATTACGTTCTATTCAAGTGAATGGGTTTTTGCCGAACTTTAAACTTGATTAAACATTGTCATAAATACTTTATGCTTCCAGTCGTTAGTTTAAAGTCTTCTTTCAATCACCATAATATGTGTTTTGTTAAATGTGGCTAGCTTAATTGACAAGCTCCCAACCAATAGCATGTATTGGTGACCCACCCGCTCTGTCCCAACCAATACAATCCTGGTATTTCCATTTTCAGGACTCGATGTAGAAAGATGGCGGCATGCACACGCTTGCTTAATAAGCTTCAGTTACCGTCTGTATAGAGTATGGGCGTTGCTTTGTCCATCTCCTTTTTACAGTCTATGGTATACCATCAGTGGTTCCCAAACTTTTTAGCTTGTGACCCAAAAGAGAAATTAGACTAATTAGACAAATTAGATTAGTGAAACTGAAAACTATACAAACTTTTCAAACATTGGCCAAATTGTAAGATTGTATAAGAATGAGGCAAAACTTGTGAAAAACAAAAAGCTCAGAGCTTGTAGATCGGCTATTTTCACAATAGAGGGAATGCACATGACATCATCATCATACCCGGAAGTTATGCGGGAACGTACTAAGTGGCAAAAACTACTTTCTAGCCTTGACAGCCCATATATCCAAACATAAAAGTCCTATGTGATTGCATTAAACAACTTTAAACACATTAAACTCACTTTGACACTCGATTTGTCACTCGATTTGCCATTCATGCGCATACCCTCTATATTTATCTGTGGGACCGAGTAAAACAAAACGTAATGCCTCAACTCCTTAATCCCTACTTCAAATACATGATTATTTTGGGGTCTCACAGCCTGAAAAGGTTGAGAACCACTGCTATGGAGGACCACCGACCAGCAGGCACCCCGTCAGGAGAGGGGAAGAATACTGTGTAATTACAATAGACAATCTAAAACAAAGCCCTTCACTTTCGATGAGTTCCTCCCTCTCTCTCTGAGAATGGAAGGTTACCTCAAGGGGGAATTCTAATGAAGCAGATGGCTGAGTGCTCACAGGGGCAGACTCTGACTGTCCTCCTTTCCACCGTCTGCCAATGTCTGCAGTGTGCAGAGGAGCCTCTGCACGGCTCACTGTGTGTGTGTGTGTGTGTGTGTGTGTGTGTGTGTGTGTGTGTGTGTGTGTGTGTGTGTGTGTGTGTGTGTGTGTGTGTGTGAGAGTGTCAAGGGGTGGGGGATGTTGGGGAGACAGCGGTGAAAATTGGTGACAGCACCAGCCACGAAAGATGTGTATATTGAATGAATAACGTGTCTAAACACACTTGTGAAGTGCATTTGTGAACTGACTGGGATGTGAGTTAGGCCACACGCGCGCACGCACGTGCGCACGCAGGCACGCACATGCAGAGAAAGAAGAAGACAACCATGGGCAAGTATTCCTTATATTTTATTCTATATCTTTTTATATTATCCAGTATGTGTGCTTGTCAACAATCCCATCCCGCTATTTGCTGTTCTCCCGTCACGCCCCAACAACCAGCAGCGGCACACACACACACACACACACGCACATGCTCGCACACGCGCACACACACACACTTACAAAGATTGGATGGCAGGCTACTGTGTGTCAGTCAGTTGTGCGAATTAGCACAAATGTCCCATAGATACAGTAGTAGACAGCCACACACCATACCGGTATACAGTTCCCCTTATTGCTTCTGCCCCATGGTCCAAAACGCAGGAAAAATATAGACTGATATCCATCAGGTCGATAGCAAAGCGGTCAAAATATCCCCCCAAAGGTCAAAGTCATGCATGTACTGTACGTGTCCAAGTACAGTAGTAGCTGTAGCTGACCAATACGAGCCACCGCCTCTTCAGAGAGAAGTATAGAGTCCTCTTCAGGTAAAAAGTCATGAGGTTGTAACCAAAATGCCCCACTCCACTCCAGCCATACTAATGTCATAGACAGAAGGCCTATATAATGAAAACCATGTATTTTCTTAAATAAAAATTCAACAATATATGAAATCATAAACATGTTATACAAACACAAAGTCCAGTGAACATTTCTTACCAGTAGCAATTACAGTCATGATATACTTTTTTTTTGAGAGAGAGAGAGAATTCCAAAATAAAGAAATCCTATACAGAAATCTATATCCATCTGTATACTTATGCTAAGGTTGTCATAATGTTCTTAACATCAGATTAAGTGACATCACAGTACAAGTTCAGCAAATGACAGTTTAGAGATACCTTTTGTCCTGTAGTCTGGTACATTAAGGGCCCGTACTGTTGTTTCCACATTAACCACTTTCAACCTAGCTGGCGTCCCTAATTTGGGCATTATAGGTGAGAAAAACAAATAAAAATAGAATGATTATTATTATTATTATTAAAGATTTCATTCATTTATTTCAAAAACATCAGATCCTCGCAGCGCTTTTTGAGCTTGTACTAGATAGGCTATTTTTGTGTGTAACATTTATTAAAGTATATTGTTATGGTGACACGGTCTGACACCATATTCAATTCCCGGAATTCCGTTAAAAACTAAAACTAAACTAATGCTGCAGCGGCCCAGCACAAAGGATGTTTTAGAAATAAGCAACAAGGAAACATATTCATTAACTTTAGAGGCATATTATGTAACTTTTCTCTGTGTTTACATCGTTTATTATATATAAAATACAGGGCAACATTAAATACTATGCCTTTAAACTAAATACATACATTTCTAGTGCCTGCGTCATTTTGCATTGGGCAAGACACTCATAACAAAAGAAATGGTGCTTAGAGAATTTGTCAGAAAACACATTTATGTGGAACGGTTATTTTGAAAATTAGACCAGTGAAAGGTTCTTCTATATACAGTACACAGTATGAATTTAAGTGGCTATACTGGCTAAGTGCTTACGTGGTTGAGTGGTTAAAGCTAGTGAAGAGCGTTCCAATGCAGGGTTATTTGATTGACGTCCCATCCCCCTTCAGATTCATCCCCCACTTCGTACCCTACACATTTCTACATATATGTGCATATCGTCACTGGCGGGCAAGTTTCACATTTGTAATTTTTTTCGCAAAGTAAAGCACTGCTTCATCACACAAGGCCGTCACACAAAAGTAGTGAAAACAGCAGATCTACAAGCACACAACGCCTCGCGGTGCGAGGCGTTGTGTGCTTGTAGATCGGCTGTGTTCACTAGTTTAAATCATTTTTAAAATGATAAATGCAAAACAAACGGTTTTGGACATACAAGGTTTCCACCCGACAACGACGATATGCATATACAGTTGGCAGCCTCCGCTGTCAACCAACTGAAGAAAACAACAATTAACAAACACTGCAACAGGGAACAGTCATAATGAGATGCATGCGCTATTATAGCCAAGTTATAGCTGTAGCCTGCAAGTGTAGAGATACGGTCTGTATATTATTTTATAATGTGATAATGGTCTTTGAAGGAGTAGTCCACCCCAAAGAAATTACTTATTTTCTATCAGTTGAACACACACCATGAAGCCTAGAATTCATACTAATGAATTCTAAGCCAATCATTTGATGACTGACTAAGTCTCTTTACTGATCGATGACCCGGTCATCAAATTATTGGCCCAGGAATATACGACAAAAAACAAACAAATCTCCCTGATTTAAAGGCTTCGTGGTAATCGTGTAATTGATAGAAAATAAGTCATTTTCTGGTTGAGCCACTCCTAGCACATGCACACCACTGCTACACTGCAAGCCTAAACTGGGCCAAATCCCTGATTATTATGTTCATGCTGCCCGGCAGCCCGTGTTGGGGGGTTAAAATCACACCGTACGTGTTGCTATTCTACCTCCCTGGAACAGGGGGATAAAATAGGTCAGTTGCATTAGACGCTGGGATAAACAGAGCCTTTAACCACATAGCAATTTCCACATTTATATCCAATCACTTCTGCGGAACGTCGTCTGTCATACAGCATGTGTACACCTGCCTCGCGCTGCCAGCATTCCGTGTGAAATGTGTGTGTCTCTCAAAGGATAAGGGGTGAATTTGTGGGTATGAATGGATAATGAGGATGTCTGTAAACACACGCCTTTATTTTTTTCCCTCTCCTCTCCGCGGGCTCAGAGAAATTGGAGGTTCGCTTCTGCCACGGTTTTTCATCTAATCCCTCAATCAGCACAGATGATTTCATTACAGCGTGCACCGGGGGATTCACCACACACACATCCATGGGCGAGCGGCAGGACGACGCCACACGGAAGAAGAGGGAAGGCTAAGATTAGGTGGTGGAATTGGAGAAGGTCCAAACGGGGGGGCCATGAATAGGGAATAGGACGGGAATGATATGATGCCACATGCCAGGTTGGAGCATCTCCAACGCTGTATAATATGGCAGGGGTCTTCAAGGTTTTTCAGGCCAAGGACCCCTTAGCTGAGAGAGAGATGAAGCAGGGACCCCCACTACATGTTGCAGATTAAACCTTTTCCACAGATTTCACAGCAGCTTCAAAGACTTGTTTGACGGCCTATCACCAGTGTTGTGTCAATTAATGTGTGTTTGTTTGTTTATGCATTATATTTTGTTGGATTAATGTTAATGTGTATTTTCAGACATTTAACCACCTAATCCATCAATACTTTATAAACTTGACCTTTGACTCTGTACTCGGTCTGCTCTTTTTCCCCCTCTAGTCTACACCAAACCTCTTTGACGAAAATAGCCTATGTGATGATGAGACAGAGAATAAGAACAGAATTCCACCAGAATAAAGTACTCCAGACATGCTGCATTGCTCCTATGAGTCCTGACCTACATTGTGATGTATTGACACAGATACATGTACATCTGTGTTGGCTTTGTTTAAAAGTTAAAATACAACAAGGAGGACATTATGGAGAACAGCGCGGAGAACAGAAACGTAATATCTCCCTTGGCCAAGGAGACGATTCCCCTTTGAAAGAGCGGCAAATGTTTGTTTCACATACATCATCTGATCACTCTGATTCAAATGTGTTAAATTGTTAGACTGCATCCAGGATCAGGAAATCCCAGAGCCGTAATACATTAACATATGGGTAAATGATAAACAAACTATCACCTGGCATGTGTCAATCCACAGGGTTATTGATTGCTGAGGGGGTGGCATCCTCAAACAGATTCATGGTTTTACTCAAATTGTGCAGGATTAAGACTTGATGATTTCACAACCCTCAAGTTTATAAAAAACATTGCAAAATACTATAACTACTAAAACGTACATGGAGATCCCTGTCTGACTGTCTGTAGAACCAGCCACACAGATATGGGCTGTCTTGGCCTCCATATCGTCGTTGTCGGGTGGAAACCTTGTATGTCCAAGACCGTTCGTTTTGTATTTATCATTTTGAAAATGAACTAAACTAGTGAAAATAGCAGATCGACAAGCACACAACGCCTCGCGGATTGGCTGTTTTCACTACTTTTGTGCGACGGCCTTGTGTGATGAAGCAGGGGCTTTGCTTGGTGAACAAAAGTACACATTTGAAACTTGGAGATACGAGGTTTCTGCCCGACAGTGACGATATGGTCATTCCATATGAAGTCCTGTTAGATATGAGCTTAATATTAATGACATCAAGGAACTCCATATATGGGCATAAAAGGGATTCTGTTAGTGTGGTTACCCTGACATCACAGTTGAAGTCAGAGCATGATGTCAGAGCAGCAAACTCATTTAGTTATAGTGGCTCCCCTGACGTCACATGATGTCAGAGTGGCAAACCCATAGACCGTAAAAAAGTGTACACGTCCAGACGGAGTCAGCATGTGCCGTTTCATCACATACTAAACTGCGACCGAATAAATCACTCTACATAAACAGTTTGGAGGTATGAGGTTTCTACACAACCACGGCTGTAAATGGTAGCCTGGCTGATTCTCCCTGTTCGCGGCAGACTTCAACGTCATGAAGTCATGAAGTGACTAGAGTTCTATATTGGAAAACGCCCCCGCCAGACTGAAAAGTGAGAAAGTGAGAAAAATCTGTAAGTGTAAATGTAAAAAAGAAACCTGGAAACAGACAGGGACTCACGCATATTGTGACAGTTTCCTCAGTGACAGTTGCCCCTCCCCCCACTGGCTCACATCACCTGTGATAATGGACCAGAGCACTGGCTCATCCCACCTAATCGATCCCATGCCAAGTGTCCATCAGATGGACTCCATCTGTCCCTAAGCACTGACCTGTGCCTCCCCCGGACCCACCCACCTCCGACTCAGCTTCAGCCATCGACCCTGCCATGCAATGCTGAGGACCACACACGCATGGGGGAAAAAAAACACACACGTCCGCCCACAGATGCGAGCTGCATAACAACAACTTTTTCCTCAAATCCTCCCAGTCAATATGGCCCTGACAAACATTTCTCCATTCATCAGCACTCAGGAACAATCATAAGAGGTGCCTTCAAAATCCCCCCCAGAAACGAGTACCTTGTCAGCCTGAGTACCCCATGGGGTGTCTGTCTACTTAAGTTGTCAGCCCCTATGGCTTGTTGTCCAACAGGATAATTCCCTCAATATGTCAACGTCTCCTCACATTTGCACCTTTGTTTTCGGAGACCGGCTGCAAACTATCCCTCAACAATGTGAGCCTGAGTACCCCATGGGGTGTTTGTCTACTTAAGTTGTCAGCCCATATGGCTTGTTTTTCCCCAAGGGCCGAATTATGTCCAGGGTACCAAGCCGAGGGCCAAAACATTGCGGGGGGCGATGACAGCGTTTCCGCTACTCCAGCGACAGTTCAGATACTTTTGTTGCTGCTCTTATACCACCATTATTATAATTATTATTGGTTGTGGTACTAATAATTTAGCCCTGGGATTCTTAAAACCTGTGTTGAGTGTCACACAAGGAGAATATACACTCCTTAAAGTTGAAACAAAATAACAGGTCTGCTTAAAAAGTATGCATCAGTATAACAGCAGCCAGTTGACAGTGCAGAGAACTTCCTTTGAAATTCTGAGCAGGCTGTCAAAGTACCTGATTTAATCACTTGTCTCACGCTGGATTATCATTTCACCCCTCCTATTTACTCCTCCCATACGAACAGGTGAATACCTTTACATTTGAAATACAACATTGGAAAATAGGTCAGGAATACACCCCAGTTCTCCGGGATAGAAATGCTACATGACCATTAATACCGATGGGTGAGGTCACATATGAGGCTAGCAGTCTGTCTCCCATCCCCTCCCACTGTCCTCTCTCCTCACTCCCCCTGCGGTGGTCTGCACGGACACGGGCTTCCTGCCAAACAAGAGCTGTCAGGGGCCTGTCCGAGGGTCCCACACCACATCAACACACACACACACACACACACACGCACACACACACACACACACACACACACACACACACACACACACACACACACACACACACACACACACACACACACGCTGGTCTGGGAAATAAATATTTCAGAACCGCCACTGCTGGTCGAAAACAAGGTGTTAAACAGCAACACACGGAGGACAAGGACGAAAGGTGAGGCCACAAGAGAAATGGGTTAGAATGCTACTGCTGTGTTGTTGATAAAGAAACAACCCTGCATTGACACACCAGCAAAGCAGTAGTGGACAGTTAGATTATTATTACAAAACATATGTTTTACCCACTTATTTAAATGTTGTCTATTTGAAAATAGCCGATCTACAAGCTACAAGCGATGTGATGCGTTGTGAGCTTACAGTACAGATGTGCCGTTTCAAGTCTTCATGCTTTACGGCTCTTTTCCTGAACATTTCCTGCAAATGCATTTTTTCCACAGGTTTCTTTCCCTGTTTTGCCTTTCTAATTGTTATGAAGAATGGAGAGTATTTTTGCAGAAACCCGCAAATGGCAAGAAACCACTTCATTCCCATTGAAAAGCAGAATCCACCTTCATAGGTAGATTTAAATATCAAAGTCAGAGAACGTCATAAAAATAGCAAAAATAGCTGATCTACAAGCTCAATGTTCTGCCAATCCATTGGAAATCAACTGTCTTGCCAAAGGCAGGACGTGTGAACTTTTTAAATGGCAGATCTGCTATTTTCAAGGTTTTTTTTTTAATACATTTTAGACTGATACCTTGAGAAACATTCTGCATTACTAAAATACATTTTGATTACCAGACTTTTTCTTTTAATCTTTTTTCTACATTGCAGTATTGAAAACATTTGAGTAGTGTACTTTTTCTACCACTGCAGTAGGCCTAAAGCCTGATTCATACTTCGTTGTATGACAATGTTGCGTGTCGACAATAGCGGATTTTGTAAATCGGCTATTGTCGGCTATTCATCGTATGGTGTATCAATGGTGGTCTCAAAGCAACGGACGGACATTGTTGAACTAGATTGATGATCAGACAAATGAGGATGTCCCCATTACGTATGACAGACCTGGACAAAACAACAGCTAAATAGCTATACTGGGAATACTTTGGGCTTTATTTTATTAAGCAAGTACAACAATGTACAGGAGTATTGTACTGTATACTCTATCTGTATAAGACATACTGTACGTAGGTTCTGGCTGAAAGTTGATCTCTCTTTGATGAAGGTGAGGAAGAGATTAAATTAGGCTACTGTATAAACCTACGTAGCCTAATTTAATCTGCTTCCTTATAGGCAACCGAGACATGGATTTTGTATACAAGAACACAACATTATGTGGGGCCTCCCTTTTCTCTTTGTAGTGATCATATCAGCGTAGAAATAGCATAGAAAAACAAATTCGGAATACTACTGCTGATATTCAGAGGAAATTATTCATTAAAAATTCATCATGCGTTCTATAATAGTGTACTGGGATTCGGGGAAACCTATTGTAGTAATATAATGTAAGTTGGTTAGAGGCAGAGCCGCTGCAAAATGCCTGAACTGCAATTCTACAATTTTGTAGAATTCTTTGAGTTGATTTACATTGCACCAATACTAGGTCAAATATCTGAGGCCATCTTCAAATAGGACTCAAATTTGACTACTGTCACTCCTCATCTGCCAACATACACTGAAAATCCAGCTCTCCAGGCTACATTTCACCCCGGATCACCTAGCAATCTTCTACCAGAACATGATTATCCTCTTCTTCAAGAAAATCCCCACTTCTTGCTCCCATGCTTGTTCAGTTCTCTGCCTTATCATTCTTACTTGGAAAGATGGTTATGGCCAATGTTCACTTCCTCTCTTGTTAATGTAGTGAATTACAAAGGATTTACATAATGGTTCAAGTGCCCTATGAAACTAAACAGATTAATCTACATTAAAACTGATAGGACGGTGTGAGAGTCTAACCTTCCCAAGACCTTTACTGTCAAGAGCAATCCGATATTCAAATCCTTAGTTAACAAATATCATGGGTTGGAACTTCAGTACCCATTTAGTTTGGCAAGACGCTGGCTGGCTAATTGTCTGACAGACTGTGGACCTGCAGACACCTGACACCTGCTTACATAATATTTAACCAACCTACAATTTGCAATACTAGCATGAAAAACATGACTTGGATCCAGAATGATCAATGGAAAACAAGTTCATAATCCAAAAGCCACTTCCATCAAAAACATCTGCCATCTAACATACAAATCAGCCTGTCATAGGAGTACCAAAAGGGAATATTCAAGTAATCAATCACTCAATAGCCTTAAATGGGAGCCTGCGATCAATGATGTTTACCACTAAGGCCAGTGGTTCTCAACCTTTTCAGGCCGCGACCCCCCAAAATAATCATATTTGAACTGGGCACCTCCCAAAATAATCACATTGGGGACCTCCCACCCTGACAAGACATTATAGTTAGTTTGGCCAATGTTTGACCAGTTTTTTATAGTATAGTTTGTTGATTACTTTTTATTTGTTTAGCTATTAAAATTGTCACTTTACTGTAGCCGGGGATCCAGTCACCCAAAATGTGAGATGACCTGTGATGTCATATGCTATACTTTTTATTTCTGTTTTATCTATTAGTTTGGTCATTAAGGTCTACAGAATGAGAGACCTGCTCTGCCGGAAACAAAAAGTTATGGCCATTTGTATATTCACTGTCCCATTGACCTCACTATACAGGAAATAATTATATATATTAAAAAAAAAAAAGAATCTGCTTTACGTAGCATGTGAGGGGTCAAACTAGAGGTTTTTCATGATTCTGAATCCATTGCAAGCATTTGTTTTGTACGAAAAACATTCCTTGGGCTAAAAACGGACAGAGCACGAACAGAGCAGGCCTCTCATTCTGTGGACCTTAACACATCGGCTGCCCAAAAGGTGGCGCCAGAGCCCCCAGCTAAGTGCCCAAAGCCACTTCCATAGAAGAATACAAGGCCCTGTTGCGTCAATGCATGCGTCATGACGTCACTTGGTCACATGAGCGCAGACAGGATGTTATTGTGTAACTTACTGTAGGGACCAGTGTTGATCATAGCTGTTCATTGCCGATCAAAATTTGGACATTTTGCCGCACCACGCCACAGTTTTAGCCATAAAACAAACATCAGAGATAAAGGGCGTTAAAGATGGGGAAATGCATTGGAGTATACGGAGAAAAACGGCCGTGCGATGCTCTCAGCGTCGACTCGAAGCGACTAGCGGCTAATGGGCTACATCCAGGCGCAGCCCCAACCTTACGGTGAGATTTAAAGTTAATACTGTAAATACAGTAAACACGTCAACGCGTTGTGGGCCTCCAGGGACATCAAAGAGATTGGCGTGTAGACACCTCGTGGGCACCCGCTGTGTTAATGACCAAACTAATAGATAAAACAGAAATAAAAAGTATGGCATGACATCACAGGTTCAACCCTATTCCTTGAGCTTTTCCGACTACCGTCATCTGGGGACAGGATGAGAACCCTTGCACTAATAGGCCAGTAATGAGAAGAGAGCCTGGTCAGTGTGCACCTCCGTGTGAACCACCTCCATCCATGACTGTGGGGTCACAGGCATGTCTCGTTAAATTAGCCTGCTGCGGCTGAGCGCAGTGACTGAGAGAGGGACCCAGCTGGCTCTGTGTCGCTGTGATGATGATGAGCTCAGGGGAATGTGTGAGGGAACACTTTGCTTTTTAGCTCTCCTACTGCCGCCTCCTACTTTGTGCTGCGAGGATAGACATTTTCGCGAGCAATGTAAACGTCTTAAATAGGACATTTCAAATAAATAAATAAATAGATATATATGCCATTTCCGCGAGCATTTTAAACGTCTTTAATAGGACATTTCAAATAAATAAATATATATATTCAATACAGTGGTCATTGAATTCATTAAAATGACTGATTAAGTGCAGATTTCACTCCTAGAAAAGTTCTGTCTCTGTCTGGGGTGGGGTATTCCTCAAGCCAGTTAAAGGAGTAGTTAACCCAAAAAATGACTTATTTTCTATCGATTATAACACACCACATGAATGACTTGAATTGATGGGAGATGTTTTTGTTTTTTGTCGTATTCCTACAGTAAGTCAATAATTTGATGGCCGGGTCATCAGCCAGTAGGACACTCCGGTAGGAGACTTCAGAATAAGACCAAAATTAAAAAATCTCCATGAATTCAAGGCTTCATGGGGCATGTAATTGATTGAAAACAAAGAAATGTTTTGGGTGAACTACTCCTTTAAGCGTATTTATTGGCAAGTAATTTTACACATTATGTGTAATACCATCCTGGTAATCATAAGTGTTCTAATAAATTCCAAGGAGTTGGGGGGAAAAAAAGTGTGGTACAATGTTTCAAGTCCATTGTGAGTTCAATTAAAATATAGTGCTTTTTAGGACATTTGAGTTTTCCAAATAATTCCTCTTAACGGCTAGGTTTAATTACACCAATTAATTTCAGCTTGTGTCCACTCATCAATTTTGCAAAGCATTTTCTATCAGAATATAATGGGAAACGTATGAGCATGAGCGATGATTCAAGGACTAATACTGATATTTATTTCTTTTTCACAGATCTAGAGGTACCACAAGTCTACAAGATGCAATCCTGGATGTCCTGGTTCAAAGGCTAAAATCTGCATTAAACAGTCTGGGCTAACTAAGGGATGTCGCTAGCTGAGTGGTTAAGGCGTGTACCACATACTGTAGGCTCCGATGATGCCTGACAGCGAGTCCCTGGTTCAATGGGGTATATGCATATACGCCATTTTGTTCTACTTCAGGATGTCTTTTGACTTCCTTCACAGGTGTTGCCGATGATACTAATGAAGGGTCTGTTCCATTCAGGACAAACAGAGTCAGGGTGCTGATATTGTGCATGTTGGCTCACTGGAAACACTCTGCTACACCAGTGGGTCTCAAAATGTTCTTGAGTGGGTTCCAAAAATGTCCCCATACATGTGTGTAACTCTGAGAGTGTACAAATGGAATCAAATGGACCTGCAAGGGTCCATTTGATTCCATTTGTTGATTCCATTTGTACAGAGTTATGGGGGTCCTTGAAATTAAACAACCACTGTACAATAAATCAAACAGAGCCTTAATTAGTATCATCAGTAACACCTGTGAAGGAAGTCGAAAGACACCCGGAAGTAGAACAAAATGGCATATGTGCATATTGCGTGTCACTCCCCTGACTCTCACTCCCTGGTTCATGTCTCTTCACTGTGTACTGTTTCATGTCTCTTCACTGTGTACTATCAATAAAGGCAGAAATAGCCCCACATTTTCAAAAAAAAAAGAAAACAGTCTTGGCAAAGGAGGGACGCATGAACAACAATTCCACACTAGTCTCGCATAGCCAGACAATTATTCCACAATCTCCAAATGATATATAGAGTCTAGAACTACCCTTCTCTGCAGCAGGAAGCTGTCTCCTGTTCATCATTTCCGTTTATAAACAGATATTTTTAAATATCTTTACACTTCTAATAAGCAGCAAGCTATATAGTATATGCTTTGATTATTGTGCCAAATTCGCGCGACAGTAAAACGGAATGGAAGCGGGGAGGTGGCGGCACATGCGCTTTCCCCCTTAATGATTTTCAGAGCTTCCGTGCTCCAGAACGAATGACCGGAAGCATTTGACAATTGTGGGAGGCAACGGTCTGGCCACGCAAGACTAATTCCACATGGACTGAGATAAACAAAAAACTGTTTTTCAACCCAACCAATGGTGATTCAGATTGCAGGGGTCAAGCTGGACATCAAATGCGTCAGTGGCATGGCATGAGCTTTGGAAGACAATGTTTGCTTTGTTAGCAACACGGTTGAGGACTGCAACAGGCTCACCATGCACTGCGACACCTCAGTAGTGAGACAAGAGGGGGCGGAGACCAACACAGTATGACATAAAAAAAAATAATAACAATATCAACAACTTGAACCCTCGCGTCGCTATTCTTTGGTGAACATTCACCGAAAGTAACCGAACGTCACACTTCAACGCGTGAGCTGTGATATTTAGTCTAGAGCAAAAAACAGGAAGGGGCGTAGTATAGAGTCCTGGGAGACTCCAGACAACTAAATATAGGATTTAAGAGGTTAATAATAATAATAATAATATATAATAACAAAACCATTAGATGAGCAGGAGGCAGATTGATTTCCTCACAGGACAAGTCTTTTTGGTTTCGTAAAATCTCCTCTACCGACATATCCCAACCCCAGAATGTTTTGCAAAGTCTATACAGAGGGATAAATAAGTACAATCTAATAGATACATTTGAGGATCAACAATATGTGATCCCATGTAGAATGGTAAAGGAGTTTGTCTGTCTTGAAGGACGGCCTTTTTCAGCTAAAAAGTTAGATTCAGTTTTTCTTTTCTTTTTTTTCACCCATCTGATTTGAAACACACAAAAAGCCTTTATACATGCAGGTATTAGTGCATAGGTTCCTGCAGAAAAAGAACTATTGTGTCATCAGTCCATTGAATGGTCTGTCCCAAAACCTCATCAGATGAATTTGGCATAGTTATAGAAACAATGAAAGTGTCTTTTTAAGGGGATATTATTTCACACCCTCCCAGTCCCTTGGTTAATGTTAATGTATCTTTTAAATATATCTCTATCTATATATGTATGAATAAAAAAAGACAGGAGAGGACAAAGCAAAAAAAAAAAAAGAAAACTAAGAGTTACCTGGTTCATATTTTTGAATCACAGTTAAAGTTAAGATTAATTAAGAGAGAATTGGAACACAGTGAAGGCTGAAGAAGTGAAAGAAAAGAACACAGCTAGCCACACAGGGAGGTTTGTTAGTCTGCATTTCTTTTCAGAAGAGCATGAGAGGGTGTGATCAAACCTCACAAATTGGAGGGGAGTTTGGAGCGGACAGTTTGAGGTTCTGGCTCTGAGGGGTAGGCGGCGGAATCTCTCCGTGGCGGCAGAGCCGAGGAGGGCACGGCGGGGGACTGAGTCTGGTGCAGCAGGTGCCCGGGGGATAACTGGACGGGAGGCGTCGACATGTGCCCCGGTACCAAGCTACTTGGTTTGGGTGCCAGAGTGGGTGAGGAGAAGGGAGAGGGGTAGTATCCGGTGTCCATGGAGGTGCGAGGGGCCAGGTGGCCCAGAGCCTGGGATACCTCCTGGGGTAAGGAAGAATGGGAGCCGGACAGCAGTTTCATGTCCTCAGAGAAGCGGCCGAGTGGAGAATCTCTTCCAGCAGCATGTGACTGGCCGGGAAGCTGGGAGGGGAGAGAGGACTGGGGTATGAGCAGAGAGCTGTGGGACCCTGTGGCGCCGTAGGGGTCGCTGAAGTGGAAAGTCCTGCCTGTCACTGGGCTTTGGACAGTGGGGCTGGGCACCAGCGGGGTGAGACAAGGGGATGCATTGGCTGAGCCATATTGTGCCAGTGAGGCCAGGGCAGACCTCTCCAGAGACAGCTGGTGAGGCAGGAAGTCAGACTGTAAGCCTGTCAGGCTAAAGTGACCCAGGGAAGACGGTGAGCCCTCGGCAGGCTGACCATGTTGTCCTTTACTGGGAGATGGTGAGCCTTGAGTAGGTGATTGGAACAGGTTTAGGCCACTAGAAGTCCGTCCTCCCCCTGCAAACTGCTGTAAAGAGCCCACCTGAGGAGGCTTGGGGAGTGGCTGGCTATGGAGCAGCTGACTGGGCATGGGACTGGACGAACCTGTAGATATGGGGCTCACATTACTCTGGCAACCTGGGGAACCCATAACTCCAGCTGCCATTCCACCTGAAGCCCCACTTGTATGACTAGCTGCAGTCCCTCCTATATGGCTCCCTACAGACATAGCTGTTGACTCTGCTCTGTGTCCTCCAACGACTCCTCCTGCTAAATGAGTGCTTGTTGATACACCAGAAGCCCCTGCCATGCATGGAACAGAAACTCCCCCTATCGATCCTCCAGGAGGCTCTCCCATTAATCCATTAGAACGCCTTTTCAGTGATCCACCAGAAGCTCCTCCCATCGACCCTCCCATAGCTCCTCCCACTGAACCAATAGACATTCCTCCCACTGAACCGCAAGAAAGCCCTCCTATGGAGCCACGGGAAGCTCTGCCCATTCTAAAGTTCTCCCCAGACGCCCCTGCCGTGGCTCCGATTGTAAAGTCATCTGCAATCCAAATAGTGTCAACTCCAGCCGCCCCTCCGGTGGCCCCTTCCACAGAACATCCAGCGGCGCCACCAGGAGACCACCCGGCAGCCCCGCCAGAGGCTCTACCTCCCCCTCCACTTAGCCCTGAACTGGAGCTCCCACCTGAGGCTCCCTGGTGGAAGAGGTTTGAGAGAGGCGGGGTACCGGAGCGAAACGGCTGCTGATGCTGGGGCTGAGGGTGCAGCTGGGCCGTGCTAGAGGAAGGGGAACCAGAGGAGGAATATGGTCCAAACGGGAATGCAGACGCCCCCCCTGCACTAGACCCAGCCCCAGCCCCAGCTCCAGCTCCAGCCACACTAGCTCCATACTGTCCTCCGCTGGCTGACGCCTGCTGGCTGGAACCAGCTGAACCCGACACCGACGCCACTTGTTGGGCCCGGAAGGCGGCCAGCAAAGGCATGTCCCCTCCAGTCTGCACTCTAGACGGGGTACTAGAGGGAGAGTCCCCAGCAGAGCCGGAGGCCACAGAGGGTGGAACAAAGGTAGGGAACTTCTTTAGCCGGACAGGCGGGTCCTTCAAGGAGCCGAGGACAGACACCGGAGGCCTGAAGAGTGAAGGGGGGAGGTGGGGGTGGTGGGTCAAGGCGATGGCTACCGACGTGGTGGCAGCAGCTGCCTGCAGGGGGGCCTGGATGAGCGGAGCCCAGATGACCGGCGTAGGGGAGGGAGGTGCTTGGGGCGGAGCGTTCTGCATGAGGTGGGCGCAGTGGGCCATGTCTCTGTCGTGCTGCACAATCTGCTGGATGATCTCATTCTCCTGGTAGTTCAGCACTCCGGAGCTCAGGTCGTGTTGCACCTTGTGCTGCAGAATGGAGCTCTTCTTACCTACAGGAGCACGCACACAAATAAACATTCACGCACACGCACACACACACACACACACACACACACACACACACACACACACACACACACACACACACACTCGTAGAAACAAACACAAGACACATAGACAAACACAAACAGGGAGAGAAGAAAGATGAGAGTGGTGAGATAATCATCCGGGATCTTGAAATCAGTTAGTAGCTTATCTTGCACAAAGGCATGCAGCCTGACTCTCATTGTGACTGTATGATAATAAGCAGCACATTTCCCCGACAAAAGTACACAGAGTATTCAGCCCAAGGCTGCTGCACGATGAATATTAAAGAGTGTGGAAAGAAACCGTGAACGTGTGAATCCCAGACAACCCTTTGAATAGCATTTTACCAGACCCATCCCTCTCCAGTGTAAGGACAACGTTAAGAAAAAAAGAAGTAAAAGAAAAATGAGACGAGACGAGAGCCGAACATAATGTACGCGTACTGCAGCTGAAATTCAAAAGAGAGAGTTCAGATGGCAAGGGAAGGAGTCGACGAAAAGAGGGGGAACGATGTTAGTGTATGGGAGAGAAGTGAGAGTGAAATGACCAAACGGAACTTAAATGGAAGGTGCGATATAGCTTAAGCTCCAGGCTGTGTGTGTTACTGTATGTGTTTGACTAGCCTCTTACCGCGGAGTCAGAGATAACAGGAAAGAAAAACAAACAGCACAGCATAGCATAGGAGCCAGAGCTTTGGGCTAAAAGCACGCGAGTCACTCACACCGAGGGAACTGGCAGAGCTTATATGCTCTATTTGCATGGTGACGCTGTCGGGTGGAAACCTCAAATGTCCGAAAGTGTTAATTTTCAGGATTCAACTTCAGCAAAAGTAGCAGATCGACAAGCTCAAAATGTGGCGCGAAGCGGCACGTTTCGAGTTTGCAGATCTGCTACTTTTGATGCTGAGTATGATCAAGTAGGGCATTAATAAAAAAATAAAAATCACACCCGTGTGAACTGAGCGGTGGTCGTGGAGGCTGCGCAACAGCAAAACAAATATATATATACCTGTATATATATAATAAAAAATATTAAAACAATATTAAACAAAATATTAATAATAAAATGCATGTCACTCAGGCCGCCACTGGTATCCATCCATTGTGTGTGTGTGTGTGTGTGTGTGTGTGTGTGTGTGTGTGTGTGTGTGTGTGTGTGTGTGTGTGTGTGTGTGTGTGTGTCTCTGGTCTGGTCTGGCCTGAACAACAGCGCCCCTCCCTTAACATGTGTGGTCAAAAAAGGTACTGTAGGCTACAGACAGACAGACAGACAGACAGACACGCAGACAGACAGACATACCCACACACACGGCCACGTATAGGAGCGTTGTGACCACCGCTCAAAAAACACACAAACAGTTATATGGAGATGAGAGGTTTGTGCCCGACAGCAACAATGGGTGACGGTAATGTATTCTCTGTCATCGGCTGTCCATGGCATCCAGGAGGGAGTAGCTCAATATATAGAGGAGATCAATTCACATCAATGGATCTGCAGCAGAGATTTGTACGTACTGGCATTTTACTCACCCAGCCACAGCTAACGTGCAAGTAATTTCACCATAAAAAAAGACAGGGTCTATTAACTAGTAAGACGCCTCAGGGCGACAAGCGACCTCGCACCATGTCTTGGCCATCTGGCCAGTGATGTATATCAGACCAGTTACCCCTGTATGGAGACCCCTGGTACCCATTTATGGAGATCCATGTACTGTATATGGAGATATGCTGTGAGAGGCCAAACATGCTTACTCAGTTATTCTATGTGAAAGTCCTATGATGTCTATGACATCTGATATCATACCCTTTTATGCCCATGGAGATCCCTGTCTATAGAACCAGCCACACAGATATGGGCTGTCTTGGCCATATATGGATTATGTTAGTGTGGTATGTGGCCGATGTGGCCTCCATATATGGGCATTCCCATATGAAGTCCTGTTAGATATGGGCTTAATATCGATGACATCAGGGAACTCCATATATGGGCATAAACGGGATTCTGTTATTGTGACATCACAGTGAAGCCAGAGCGGCAAACCCATTCTGTTAGTGTGGTTCCCCTGACATCAGAGCGGCAAACCCATAGACCGTAAAAAAGTGTACACGTCCAGACGGACGGAGTCAGCATGTGCCGTTTCACACAATAAACTGAGACCTTCGGTCGCAATAACAATATGGATTCCCTGTGGATCTCTGATGTCATGTTGATTCACAGTGCTGCTGCATCTACATAATGCTGTCCCCAACCCCCCCCCCCCAAACCCACCCTAAGTTTCAGTAAATGTAATTAGGCATGGATCAATCTCTCCATGTCTTGATATGAGCGGTGGGTGGGTGATTAGGAGAGGCACTGTGTTGGTGGCTAACTCCATATCTGGACCTAAACCCTCCATTAGGGCCACATACCTCCGATCCGATTGCAACAGTCTTTCATTGTAATTAATTATCTCAGTCGTGGCTGTGTGAAGTACTTTGTTCTGCAGGAGGGCTTATAGGAACAGTGACTGTCATAATCTCTTTTGTGTGCACGGCACTTAACTGTACACCAGAGAGAGGGGAACGCGTGGTCTCACGGAAACATCCCTATCAGCCTACCAACTTCATTTTCAAAGCGGCCATTTTCTACAGAGAGTAGCCCCGAAGCCTTTTCTACTATCTTCTATTCTAAACATAGCCTTTGATAAAAAAAAAAGAAACGTTCAGGCAGCATGCAGAGAGGGTTTGAGAGATGATAGAAGCATGCCTCCCATTGTGAATTTTTCATCTGCCCGGGCTGAGCTGGGAATAGTGACAAGAGACGGTGAGAATATCAATTGTATGTTTAAGTGAAGTCAGGGCTTTCCAAACCGACCCTCATACCAGAATACGTGTGAGAGACACTAGAGCTGCTGGCGTAAAGCACAAAGCCACGTTTATCCGTAGACTAGCACCTTATCCCTTCCTTGATAAGTAGGCAAATACATATACATATATTGTTGCTGTCGGTCAGAAACCTCTTATCTCCACATTTTAACTTTTTGTATTTTTGTAAATTAATGCCCTACTTGATCATACTACAACATCACACAAAAGTATCAAAAGTAGCAGATCTACAAGTTCAAAGCCTGGCACAAAGCGATGTGTTTTGAGCTTGTAGATCTGCTATTTTCGACCTTTTTTTTTATTTGAATTCTGAAAAGTAACAGTTTTGGAGATATAAGGTTTCCACCCAACAGAGACAAGGTATAAATATAGTTTTTATTTTTTCTATATATACTGTATATAATTTATAGACTAAATCAATTAGTCTTTTAACAATTGATAAACAACTTCGTCTTATTAACAACTTTAATAAGCTATCTTTGTCGCACAATGGTGTGATGGAAACATAGCAAATATATGACATTATTCTTTGTCAGTAAATGTAAAAAACAAAATGTTTTAAATGCGATTCCAATGCGTGGGAAGTTCAGCTGAATCACCAGGTGCATGTGTTGGGAATTTACCAAGGTGAGAAAGTAGGTTGGTGTTCATAATATGAATAAAGCAACAAAAACGTAAATAATATGATCATTATGCAGTCAGGCGCATAACAGACTACTATGCAGTCTGCACACTGTGCACAGTGTTCTCATTTTCAGTAAAGCATAGCAGAGTCTATACAGTGGTCATTTACATTACAGTGTACACTTTCATTTTAAGCCCCATTTAATTAATTAACATAAAAGAAGAAATGGAGAAAAAAAGATAATGACTTGATCAAATAATGCCTGATTGAAAGTTGTTACATGAACACTCCAGAAAGTTCTGAGTGATATGAACGTATCAGGTTTACTGTTCTAAATCCCAACTGGGGACTTAAGGTGGTTGCACACTGCTGCGTTTTTCGGTCCGAATATCGGAGTGAATTTCGGAGCACGCAAATAAAAAAATCAACCTCACGTTATGTCAGTCACGTTTGCACACTGCCGCCCGTTTCGCGCACCACTCGGTCCCTTGCTCTCTCTATCTCTCTCTCTCTCCTTGCCCTGAAAAATGCTTTTCGCAACGAAAAACGCAGCAGTGTGCAACCACCTTTACAGTACGTATTCTGAAAATAGTATATCATGGTTGGATGAAAGTACTCACTAAATGTGCAGTCCATGTAATGCGTGTGCGGCTCCACACACACACACACACAGGGGCATTGTAACCTTCATCAATTCATAGCACGCAGTGTTTCCATATAGGGTATGATGATGGGATCTATGGGTAACATATGGGCTGCATGGATGGCCAGTCAAATGTGAACTGATTGATCTGACACATCTGTCTAGTATGTGCTAGGGATGGGACGATAATCGATATTATCGTTTATCCCGATAAAAAACACTCAAGATAATAGTATATCGTGGAGATTACATTTATTGTGAAATCGTCATCCGTTATGCACTTTGGATGGAATTCACATTTTATTTGACGAGCTTCATATCCGGTACCATGTAAACCCTCTATAATTGGTAAAAGGTACTTATAATATACTGTACGTACTTGATACAGTCTTTTTTTCGATGCGTTGTGAGCTTGTAGATCGGCGATTTTTTAGCAAATGTTCCGCCCAGGATGATGGATTTTCATTATCGCGATAATATCGTAAATCGCGATTGCTTTTGTCACGATAATCGTGATATGACATTTTCATATCGTCCCATCCCATCCCTAGTATGTGCTGGTCTCACAACACTTTGTGTCACAAATGAGGGGCATTGGTAGAAGAAGGGTTCAATATGGTGTCAGTAATGTTTCCTATAGCATTAATACCAGAGAAGTGTGTGAACCTCTGTTCTGTTCGGTGGTGCAACGGTGATGCAAGCCGCGTGCCGGAGGTGTGAGAAGGATAATCACAGAAAAGTGAGTCCCCCTCCAGGGCATCATTACACCGAGGTTACCAACGCTGCGTGTTCTGACTGGAGAATGCAAAGAAATGCATCTGGAAAGAGTTTCTGAGGCTTCCTTTTATACGCTTTGGCCCCGCTTGAGGCGAGACTCAATGGAGGTCGATGTTAGTTACTTATTTAACAATGAACCGCCGTGGCTATTTTCAAAAGATTTGTATGCATTTTGAAAACTCGTGTGAAATGGGTCTACGTCAGTGTTTCTCAAATGGGGGTACGTGTACCCCTAGGGGTACGCGGAGGTACTACAGGGGGTACTCGAAAATGCCCTCCCAAAAATAAGTAAAAATCATGATTATATTATTCATAGTTAAATAATTAAAAACCATTGAATTAGGAGGGGGAAAACCACTGCTATGTTTAGTGATGACACATGGAGAAACTTGGTGAGCCTGATAGTTGCCACCCCAAATTACTGTACATAGTACCAGGCACCTGGGATGTGCTTGAATGTTTTAAAGTTATTGACATGAAAACTGGACTGAAATGTTTTGGCCACAGTGTTGAAAACAAATCTGCTCAGTGCTCAGGAGTCACCGTTTTAAACTCTTTCACTCCATTTCTTATTTGTGATTTTATATTCTTGAAATGGGGGGTTATCATAGCTTCATATAGGCCTACCACTATTTATTGGCTTAATTGCAATTTTATGAGAAAAAATGTGTTGTCGGGTAAAGGGGGTACTTGGATTCAGAGATCAGGGAAAGGGGGTACTCGAGCCAGATTGAGAAACACTGGTCTACGTAATGAGTACTTTCACTTTTGGTCATTTTAGTATATTTTGAAGCCAATACTTTTCTACTTTTACTCAAGTAAATTGTGAATACCGGACTTTTTTTTTATTTTATTTTTTTACTTTTAACAGAATATTTCTACATTGTGGTATTGATATTTACTTAATTAAACCAGTGGTTCTCAAAGTGGGGTTCCGGGTTCTTGAGGGGGTTCCAGGGGGTCCCCAGCCAAATGATTTATTGATAGTTAAATCAAATGGACCCTTATGTGTCTGTAACTCAGAGTTAAATTAAGACTGATGATTCTACTGTGCAGTTTGGGGTCCCAGAGATCAAAATAGTATCAATGTCTGTAGCCTTAATGCATATCAAACTGGGGGTCCTTGAAATTGGTTGAGAATGGTTGAGACTCACAGAGGCTGGTTTACGAGGCTAAAGAATCACTGCTATAGCCGTAAAAATCTTCTCTAATGGGGGTCCCTGGCATATCTATTCAAATGGGGGTCCGCAGGCTAATGTGTGTCAATCTGGGGGTCCTTGACATGAACATGTTTGAGGAACCACTGTCCAACGTATATATATCTCACCGATGCGGTCGAGTCTGTCCAGGGCCACGGTCTCGAAGGCTCTCCTCATCATGGGATACTCCTCCAACACCTCGTTGAAGTTGTCCACAGACAGAGAGTACAGGCGACAGTAGGTGTCTGCTCGCACGCTGGCCGTCCTCCTGCCTCGAGTCAGCAAGCAAATCTCTGTAACACACGCACACACACACACACACACACACACACACACACACACACACACACACACACACACACACACACACACACACACACACACACACACACACACACACACACAGTTAGTTACAAAACCCCTTGACTCATACTAGAACAGGAGCTTTCCGTTGCTCCAAAAGTGATTGGCAGTAGCATATACTCTTAGTCCTCTGTTAGTGCCCACAAAGAGTAAGCTCAGGTCAGTGAACTCATGTCCATATTTCCCCTCTGATGTCTTGTGTGAGGGGAGGAGACGCAGGGCATGTTGGTTTTGCATACCAGTCTCACATTGACAAATACGCGCTGCTCAGGTGCTTTGCAACTCCACCGTTCAATCTCCACACGCAGCCTATAGGAGTACAACCAAGACCGTGTAAAGGTTATCCTCAAATAGTTCTCAATGTAAGATGTACTGCTGATGTTACCATGCACAAAAAGCATCCATGCACGCACGCACGCACGCAAACATTCGAACATTTTGTGAGTCAACAGTCTGGCTCCAGAGACAAGCTCTGAGCCAATAGTGTTTTTCGTACAAGAACTTTGAATATTGTTGCTGTCGGGCAGAAATCTCTTATCTTCATATTTAAACATTTTTTAGTTTTTTATCCGCAAATTAACACCCTACTTGATCATACTACAGCGTCACATAAAAGCAGCAGAAGTAGCAGATCCACAAGCTCGAAACACGGCACGAAGCAAAGCGTTTTGAGCTTGTAGATCTGCTACTTTTGCGGTTTTCGAATTTGAATCCTGAAAAACTGCAGTTTTGGACATACTTGTATGAGGTTTCCACCTGACAGAGACGATACCCCCACCCTTAGCCTAGCCCTAGGGCTTCCTAAAGGGGCGTCACAATAACACACATATACAAGCTCACAGCGCGGCACTCGGTGCCGCGCTGTAAGCTTGTAGATCTGCTATTTTTGAAAAGTCGTGAAAATGTGTGCAAATCTTTGAATATATGTATTTTTTAAGCGAACATTTGTAACTCATATTTTGCTTCTGGGGGGGTCCCTGGAACGAAATATTTTGAGATGGGGGTCCATGGGCCAAATACATATCATTTTGGGGGTCCTTCACATGAAAAAGTTTGAGCACCACTGACATAGAAACATAGGTTTCGGAAACATAGGTCGGTGCTGCGCTGTGAGCTTGTATATCTGCTATTTTTCAATAGTTAAAGCACAGCATGTGAGTGAATCCTTGCAGGGCCCAGAATTTGGTGTGACACCCTTGTCCTCGACCTTTGGGGGTTTATCCCTCCAAACACCGGGGTTAACACTCTATTGTGAAAGCAGGTTTTACAAACAAAAGGAACGGAATGTTTGTTGTTCAGTCAAAGAGGTCTGCTTGCTCGCGCTGAACGTAAACAAGTCGTGTGCTTTCAGCAGTCTACCGGCGTTAGCCCCTGGGCTCTGACTCTTCATGTGTGAATCCTAAACCCAGTAGGGTTTACTCTAAGAAGCTGCGGGTTGATAAATACGAGGTTAAGCTAGCCCTGGGCCCTTTCCGTTGCCTAGGGTTTAGCTTAGCCCAGGGCTTCTTCTTAAGCAATGCAAGTAAAAAGCACATTTTAATTTCCACACATCTCCCAGCTGTTTCTTCATGTAGAACAGATAAACATTTTGAACAAAGAGATCAAGGGCATTGCGCCAACTTTCCTCCAGGACATGACTCAGACTTAGATCTGCTAACATTGTCTGTATGACGTCTGTCCCCCCTGCACCATACGACACCCTGGTCAAAGCTTCAATCGATCTATATCCTAATCCCTCCTGGCTCCTAAGATGTGTAATACCCCCCACCACCAAACACGCAGGCGCGTACACACACCTCCCAATCAGAACTGCAGACTCACTCCACATTTCCCACTGAAAACTCACCTCTTCAGACATACACCTCCCGACCCCTAGCACTCCTCATTCATAGTTTTTGATAGATGCTACAGTAGTTACACAACATATATACTTGGTTACAGAAAACTGCAGGTCTGCGACAACTCTGTTCTTTAAAATCACAGCAAAAAAAAAAGTATAATGCATCGCAGACAAGGGCTTAATAATGTATGTTATCGTATGTTGTTTAGATGCAAGGTTTGGTATTGGCTAGTTACAGTACAAGTGCTTGGAATTGTTAGTACTGAAAACAGGAAATACTCAAGTAAATTGTACTCAAGTACAGTACCTTAGTAAATGTACTGTACTTACACCACTGTACAGCTGCCGCAGAATGAAAACACCATATGTTTGTGCACATGCAGTACATACAAATCGTTGTCGGGTGGAGACCTTGTACGTCCAAAACCTTTCTTATTTTGTCATTATTTAAAACTAGACCTTACCCGTTCGAAGATATGTGCTCCAAAATATGTCAAACGCACCCGGTGAAAGTGTGTGAGAGAGAGAGAGAAACATTCCTAACTGTGAGAGAAAGGGGTGTGTGTGTGTGGGGCTACAGATCCCATGGCCTGGAGGAACGGACCGTAACCCTGGCAACAGACAGCAGAGTTCAACAGAAGTGGTTAAGAAAACGCTAAAAAAACTGCTTTAATTTGGGAGAAATGAAATTCGGGCTCCGTCAGTGTTGGTATAATGCTAATGGCCAATACCATGTGAACTTTGGGATCAGTTGCTGAAGCGAGTGAATAGATAAACGTAGATAAGCGTGAGCGTTAGAGCGTTAGAGCGTGAGCGTTAGAGCGTTAGAGCGTGAGTTTGCTCCTTTATTAGTAGGATACAGATTTAAAATAGTGAAAATATTTCACTACTTTTTTGCAACACGATGAAGATGATGAAGTAGGGCT
>NC_137816.1:24093238-24113238 GCF_963921795.1 Nannobrachium achirus | reverse complement strand
AGCAAAGTTTTAGTTACAAATGTTCGCTTAAAAAATACATATATTCAAAGATTTGCACACATTTTCACGACTTAAATCAGCAGATATACAAGCTCACAGCACGGCACTGATAGCTAAAGTATAAAATAATTCCAGGTCCCTCCACCTTGGGCCCTATAGTAACTCAGTCCCACTTCCCCCCCCCCTTATGACGGCCCTGAGAGAGAGAAAGACAGAAGGAGAACACGAGAGAGGGGGAGATTGGAGGGTGGCCTTCCGGCCTCATTCCATCTCATTTTCACAGGGAAAGACAGGACATTTAGTAGCGGTGCATACTGAACTCAGAGTGTAGAGGGAGGTGTGAGGAGAGATTTTTTTAAAAAAAAAGGAAAAAAGCATGTAACACAGTCCCGCTCAGCGCTGCCCAATATGAGAGATTAGCACACATCAGAGGCAGGGGCTAAAATCTCTAAAAGGGCCTTTTGGTGAAATATAGAAAATAGCAGACCTCCGAGCTCGGTGTGAGCTGCTATGGAGATGCTATGTGAGCTGCTATGGAGGTCTGCTATTTTCGGTGCTTGATACCACACTGAACTAAGCATAATCAAGCCAATTCTGGAGATGCGGTGTAACCGCATGGATTTCTACACAGAGACAGCAATTCTTTCAACATAAGATGCTGCGTTCAAGTTCAGGAGAGTTTGAACAAGGAAATTCTGAGAGACAGCCGCTGATTGGACTGTCCGCGTCCGTCCGGACGGAGCAAGCGGACACGGACGGGGACTGAGCGGGAGCTGATGTGTGAGCGGGAGCTGATGTGTGAGGACGGGCTGTGAGCGGGAGCTGATGTGTGAGGATGGACGGACGTTCGCTCGATTGGGCGGATGCTCGTGCGCTCGGCGGACGGACGGACGGGCGCTCGGATGCTCGTGCGCTCGGCGGACGGACGGACGCTCGGACGGCTGAGCGTCCGTCCGTCCGTCCGTCTGAGCGTCCGTCCGAGCGTCCGTCCGTCCGAGCGTCCGTCCAACCGAGCGAGCGTCCGTCCATCCTCAAACATCAGCTCCCACTCACGCTCACAGCCCGTCCTCACACATCAGCTCCCGCTCACACATCAGCTCACGCTCAGTCCCCGTCCGTGTCCGCTTACTTCGTCTGGACGCGGACAGTCCAATCAGCGGCTCTTACTGGAAATTCTCTTGAATGCTGCCTTCAGGTATGGCATGGAAAGAAGGCATTTGCACTTTTTACAGACGGATAAAAGGGCAGGGGCTCAAGCCCCCTTTGATGTCTATGTGTGCACGTGCCTGGAACTACCATCTCACAGTGCGTGGCGGCTGTGAGCTTGCAGGTCTGCTATGCTTTAGTTAAAGAGTTTAAATTAGGCTTAATAGTCCTGGAACAACATTTTTTATTTTGTTGGTTGTCATTCATTTCAAGCTACTGTTTGTTTCTCTCTGTGAAGAATTAACAGGCAGAGAAGATAGAAGACAGACTTGAGATATTATGTGAAATACTGCAGTATCTGATTGGGGCCAGGTGGGTGCATTGAGTAGGGGAAGAAAACGGTTTTCGACCGTGTCCATGATATGCTGTGCAGGTCGGCAATTCAATGTTTTTTGTTAAAAGGAGTTGTTTGTATATAATTTTAATGTCAATAAAAAGATTGGCATATCCAAATATATCTCTCAACTCTGGATATTGAATTAATACGAACACGCGTCAAGCCTATGTTTTATAGCCTACTCGTTGCTCTCGCAGTAGGGCTTATTGGTAAAAGTCCCTACCGGCATATCGTAAAAGAAAAGACACATTACTGTAGATCTGTAACAGTGACCTTCAGCACGTCAGCACCTCGACCTCTGTGCCCTGGGTTTGTTGACAGCAGCACGTCGTTTACATGTACAGTACATCTATTTATGAATGTTCTAATCCGCCTCCTTTGACTCATCTCAATGCTCCCCAAATCCTGCGTGAAATCAACAGAACCAGCTTACTTTGGAGTGCAGGCTCCGCATGCTCTTTTGAACAGGGTGACACAGCTAATGCTGCTGCCGCGGCGCCGCTGCCACCATTATCTCCCTCCCTGTCCCACCATTAGCTGACTCACTATCGTCTTGAGAAATTAAACTTTGATACCGACACTAAGGTTTTAGTGTCAGTCAGGTGAGGTTATGTCCAAAGTGGTCGTTAATGCCAGATGTTGTTGTGTTCACTGTGGGATGGCGGTTCTCAACCTCCCCTGGAGCCCCCTTTTACATCTAACAAAACTGAGAGCACCCCCACATGTACCGTAGGCGTAACCTGACTTGCGTCAGATGGTGGCAGTAGTGCGTAGGCTACCGCTCTACTTTACCATCTGAGATCTCTCGGGCAGACTCGATGTAAGGGGCGGGCCATTTTTTGAAATTCTTTAGCAGGTGATTGGATGTGGCCGTCTCTCTGTCACAGTCTGGGAGTGCCAACTCCAACCACTCATATTGGTCTGTCTGCATCCACGTGGTCTGCAATCAGACTCTATTGGCTCAGAGCCGCTCAGAGCCCGCCCGTAGCTGCCGCTGATTGGTCCGGCCCGGGGCTTTACGAGTGTTATCAACTCCCACCTCCCAAAAAATAAAATTGGACGAATATCACATTTATCAGATGTTGTGGAACATGCATGGGGACAATGTTGGACTGCCAGCACCTCCAAACATACAAAGCCTTAACCCTCTAAGGCCCACGGTTGTAATATTACAACGTTTGTATTTTATCCAAAAAAAGGTTTAAATCATTTTATTTTAGCTCCCCCTACCACCTAAACACCACCATTGGATTCTATTGTTTAGTATTACAATGCCATTGGCCACAATATTTGCATATAAATACCCCCCACAGGGGCTGACATTCACACCCGCCACACCCGCTGAAATTCCAGAGTTTTGACGAACATCATCTCACTTTTTCATGGAAGCTATACCTCACAAAAACATAAGTAAAATGCCTGTACTATTTTTTTTGATGATCATTAGAATGTCTAGAACATGTACATATGTTATTATTGTGAAAAATATCCCCCATATGTAAATTAGAGCATGATTTATGATTTTTGATTTATGGCTATAAAAAATTTTTCAATTTTTTATTTCAAGTATTTCTTAATGCGGGCCTTAGAGGGTTAAAGAGGTGCTGCCATAGTTTTGTACTTTTTCTGGTTTTCATGTGTCTAGTTGTTACGAGCAATTATGTATTCCCTTTGTATTTTGGATTTCTTCCTCGAGGCTGCCACCTTGTGGGTCAAAAGCACAGATAGAGTGACATCATAGAATCATCCCCTCCCCTTTTACCATTCACCCAACACTGTGGGTGTGGCTAACTTCAGCCAGATCTTTAAGGTGATTAATTACCCCACACCAATCATGACGCAGGCATAGGAGCGATCTCTGGCTCACAGCCGTTCAGGGGCTAGGGTCCAACGCAAAGTGCAACATCCATTAATTTCTGCAAACGCATGTGGCACGTCTATATCCCTGGTGGAGGGTAAACAGACAAGCCCTTTCCTTTCCCCCCGATGACTCAGAGAGCAGGAAGCATTACAGCATTTGTAGAGTAAATATGTAATTTTTCCCTGTGCCCGCGCTACGCTTCCACAGTCACGAACACACTCACAATGACACAATGTGGTCATTAAAATTGGATGGCGGGGGCAATTAAAATTGTATGCTGCTTTGGAGCGGGGTGGGCCCAGTCATGCTGTATGTGTCTGTTGAATAGTGACCTTAGTTTAGAAGAGCACACACATGTCCAGTGTAGCGTGTAAAGGAGGGCCACACACCACGTGTCCTGCATGGGACTCTCACTGGAAAGCCATGTCCCATAGGAGTCCATCTCAGCGTAATCTCGCCTAGAACCGCGACGAGGCGAAAAGGGTTTGAAAGCCTCGATTCATACCTAGAAATATATAGCTCGGTAAATGTAGGGTGACAGCAACAGGCGGGAACATATGTTTTTGGTTGTGGTTTTGGACGGCTACGGTATCAGTGCATCTCTCCGTTTGTGTGCAGAAAGCAAACAAACGGCTGGGTATATGTGGTGAATAAATTATTCGTTGTTGCCCTCGCAGCCAGCCTCGGGCAATGACCTCTCTGCTGGATACGCTCAGGCAATGATGAACGATCATCCATACACCGCAGCATATCTCGCTGAGGAGTCGGAGACAAACCACAACATGCGTTGTAATATAATTCTAAGAATCCACGCTTTGTTTTAGTGACCTACACATAATCTCAAAGGGTATTCTTTGTGAGGCGTTCAAGAAAGGCAAGTCACCTCTGTGTGTGTGTAAATGTAAAATAGAGAATGATGTTTTCAGTGCATATTTTGCCCCAGTATTCCTGTGTGAGAACTTAACTCTATGTACTTCCTTGACGGAGTCCCCCAGGGGTCTATAGCCTACTAGGCCCCCTCCTTTTTTCCCCTCTACACCACCTCTCTCCATCGAAGTCAGATCTACAAGCTCAAAACACATCACAACGCAAGACTATGGCTCTTTCAGGGTATGTACACGATAACTAACAAGTACTTGTAAAAACGCGCGTGAGCGTGCGTGCGTGCGTGCGTGTGTGTGTGTGTGTGTGTGTGTGTGTGTGTGTGTGTGTGTGTGCACGCTTTCGGTGTGAGGGTGCGTGTGTTGTGTGCGCAGGGCTGCACTGCGTCCGTGATGAAGCATCCTGTGTCCTGCAGCTCTGATCTCACCAGGGCTGTCAGCTCCCAGCTCCCTCCCCTCTGCTGTCACTGCTGTGTCCCAGGCCAGAGAGAGAGAGAGAGAGAGAGAGAGAGAGAGCAAAGCAACCACTGCAACCCACAGCCTTTTATTCCTTGTGAAAACGGCACGCTCATTCCCTCACACCTTTGTCACAACATTGTCACGGAAAACTGACAAAAACGGAAGCGATCTACATACACAACACATTGCTTTGTGGGCAGTGTTGGGGTAACAGCGTTAAAATGAACGGCGTCACTGTAACAGATTACTTTATTGGGCAACAGAGTAGTGAGTAACCTAACAAGTTATATCTGCAATTTAGTACTTAGTTACTAGTTACAGTACCTTTTCCAAAATAATGGCATTACTTAGTTACATTTAATACCTATATTTCCCTGTTCTTTCTGTTGCCACAAAGGAAAAAGAATCCGTCTGACATATTTGCTTTGTATCCTAAATAAATGAGTCATCCATGTTGCATAGGATCATATTCCAAACTATTCCAAACTATTAACTTTTGTACTTCATGTCATATAGTCATGTCGCATGACATGTCATGTCATGTCATGTCATGTCATGTCGATATTTCGACATAACATTTGTTTGACATTCCATTTGTTCGACGGGGGTGAATGTTAACCCGGTGAAATGCTAACCTGACAACGCTGGTGAATGCTAACCTGCGTTGTTATGCCTAAACCTAACCCAAACCATAACAAAAAAATTGCCTAAACCTAACCCTAACCAACCCTTAGTCGAAATAATGACATGTAGAAATAGTGAGATTTCCCCATGTCATGTCATGTCAGACACCTCAAATCTTTAAGTTTAAAATGAGAACATTTGTAGTGCACCGTCCAGCCATCATCTTGAACAACAGTACAGCAGAACCAACGGTGTCACCATGATGATTATCAGCTGTGTGTGGGGAATCAAATAGGTAAATGAAATCATGATTCAGGATTATTCAGAAGAGCTTGCTGGTGTAATCACGCATTACGTTTTCATCTCACAGGAAGTAATTAAGATTAGACTTTAAGGGACTTGTTAAGTAGCCTAGGTCCTCATTATGACCATGGATATTCTCTAGAAGTGTATTAGTATAGGGGATAATACAAATTTTGGTACCACCCAAGGTGACTGTAAAATTTTAAATTTTAAAATTTATGCTACATAAAGCTGATTATCTTTTACCTTTTTTTCCCTGTAATGTAAAGTTAATGGGACACCGACTCTAGCGGGTGATAACATCAATTAAGCTACTGCTCAGAAAGGGTTATCATACCAAAATATAAACTAGAGACATGTAGGAAGACAAAAATGTAAAAAACGTACGGTCACCTTGGGTGGTACCAATTTGTGAAAATATCAGTATTATCCCCTGGTCTATGTTGTTCATTAGGTGTTTAGGTTTGGGGTGTTTGAGGTGGTGCTGCATCATCCTCACTCAGCAATACTGAGGTATTAACTCTATTAGGGGCTGAGCGGATTACTTGGATCCTCCACTGCTAACTGCTCCCCTGACTCACTCACCAGTCAGTCAGTCAGTCAGTCAGTCAGTCAGTCAGTCAGTCAGTCAGTCAGTCAGTCAGTCAATAGGTAGGCCTGATCGCAATTATTGGTGATAATTGTCTCCGCCAGGCCGAAAGTTTTGCACCCTGGTGGTCCGTGTGTCCGTCTGTGTGTGCGTCCGTCCGTCCATCCGTCCGTCTGTTAACAACTGATCTCCGCCGCCATTGGCCCGGTCACTGCCAAACTGTGCAAACACACTCCCTGGATGCCAATTCAGAACCTCTGCCCCACATTTTCCTCATGTGGCCTGTTCTGGCGCCACCAGGAGGCAGATTTTTGCTAAACAAATTTTTGGGCAGTACTACTCCAGATTTTGTCCAAAAATCTGTGGACAGTATCTTTACAGTCATGTGATTGACATGGGTCTGTCCGATTTTCCATATTCCATCCTGATTGGCAAAGATTGGCTTCCAAAGTTTGCAGGATTAGTCCGTTTTGAACAAAATGCCTCAGATCATGCATGCAGCGTCAGATAACCGTTAAAGTCCAAAGAAGACATAGCACCCTTTTCACATTGGCTTATTATAGCGCCACCAGCAGGCCACAATAACATACCTGACCTAGCAGAGACCTGTGCTCGGAAGAGCACTGATTCTAGTTGCAATTGTTTCTATAATGATTTAGTTTTTGTTTGTTTTTTAAATAGAAAAAGAAAAAGTTAAAATAGCAGATCTACAAGCTCACAATGGGTCGCAATGTGACACTTTGTGAGCTTGTAGATCTATCTATCTATTTCCACTAATTCTTTTAACAGGTTTTAAGTACAACATTGTCAAATATGGCCTATTCTGGCATAGTAAATAACATATTTTGATTATTCGTCAAAGACATAAGGTCAATCTTGAAAATATTATAAAAAATAACCGATCTACAAGCTCACAACACTTCATGCTGCAATGCGTTGTGAGCTTGTAGATCTGTCTAATGCATGCAGCCACAGGCTATTTGGGGTCATTGGAATGGAGAGGTTTGGGAACCCCCCCTGTTCTAGAAAAAGAGAAGGAGGAGGGATGGAGTAAGGAGAGACGAGAAGACAGAGTGAAGACTGAAGAGTATAACAGCTCCATAGCAGAGAGCAGAGATTAAGGCAAGCCATGATTCACAGGGAAGAAGCAGCTTGACTCTCTGTCTTGGCTGCCCAGCCTGGATCCCTGCCACGCTGCGAGCCGTACCGACTCAAAAGGCAAAGTGAGCCATCTTCTTCACAAGTGCAATCAAAGAGCACTCTTGATAGGCACGTCTTGACAGACACATGGGGCCGCTGTAAGGTCACTGCGCGCTCCACTCCTGCCAGGAGGAGGGAGAGCTGAGTGGGCAGCACCGGCCGCACACCAATTACCGCAGGCGACAATGGATGACCTATAACGGCACAATGAAGCCTCCGTCTGGGCAACGAGAGGACCGCCGAGATGCTGCTCAGATAACCGCCTGGCCGACCGTGGCCAACTACAGATGCTGCTGAAGACGAGCGGTGACATCTTTCACGGCACACGTGTCGTACAACTGGCTGCAGTCGTCCTCCTGGCCCCGCGCTACCGAGGAGAACAGCTCATGTCAACCCACTAAGATCTGAGGCCCATTCTACGAATGCCTTTTAAACCTGTAGATCTCCAAGTGCCAAGGACCCCCATTTTAAAATATGTTGTGTCAGGGACCCCCAGAAGAGAAGATTTGTATTTAAAAAATCAAGCCCAGTTTGAAGTGAAGCAGTGCATTTGAGCAGTAAGTCAGAATCCAACCTAGACCGAACGATATCTGGGGACTCTCGGGTGGCAACGCGTATAGCTTGGCGCCCACCGCCCACCGGGTGCGTAGGGCCATTTGTGACTGGCTGCGTGTGCTTGTCTGAGGAGCCACTAGGGTGACACTACCAGTTGAAGGCTTATGACATAAGTGAACACCTCAAAGTCAGAATCGCGCCCCCTAGATGGAATGATACCTGCGTGCCGAGGGTTAGCCTCGGCATCTGCCTGGTGCAAGTGCAAGTTGGGAAGGTTTAAGTGATTAACTCTTATTGTGCCTATCCCGAACTAGTTCGGGATAATTATTAACGTCCTGGGTGCCTATCCCGCACTAGCCGGGCCGCCGGCCGCCATCTGTTTACACGGCCCGCGAGAGCGTCGCGCCGCCGATATTTACCATCCACTCCAATGCAATCCAGGAGCTCATTTTCTCTGTTCCATGCATATCCATGAGGTGTGCAAGGTTTAATCATGGCTAAATTGCCGAAAATAGGGCTTCTAAAATGCTTGGTAGCCAATAGCTAACTTCAAGCTAACTTCATCCTGTCCCTGTTCATGCACAAAGGAAAGTGTTCAGGCGCGTCATGGCTGCGCACGGCTTGTGCATATACAGCGCTTGTCTATGGTGGATTCTATGGCCATTGGGCGCCCTCTAGTGGTGAAAAGGTGGCACTGAAGGGGTTAAATGTCTGAAAATACACATGTAATAAACATGAATTGATGAAAGCTGTGACGAAGTTTAATCTGCAACACAATTTTATATAATATTCAGTGGGGGTCCCTGATTCATTTCTCTCTCAGCTAAGGGGTCCTTAGCCTGAAAAACCCCCTTAGGATATGTAGTCAATATGGTCTGTTTATACCCGAGGCTGACATAATGACTTCTACACAGAACGCCGGAAATATAACATGGTACCTGATACAGGTACTGTAGTACTTCACACAGTATTAAAATGTATTGTATATATTATTGTATTGCAAACAAAACCAGCTGGGAAAAACACAATGTGTAGCTGTAGCCTACTTAAATCTATCTTGAACAGCCTATGCCTATTATTTTTTTTACACACTGTGTTGCAGTCTTGAGAAGTTATAATATCTGTCACTCTGATTATTCTATTCTGCCCCAGTTCCCAAATAGAAATAGTTCAAAAACTAAATTAAGGAGATTTACAAAAAAAAAGAAAAGGAAAAAAAAGTGTATTGCAACAACTTCTCTCACTTATAATGTACCGACAGGATTTCAGGCCATTCAATTCAATTCAATTCAATTCAATTCAATTCAATTCAATTCAGTTTGTACCATACAGTACATCTGAGTGCAGGGTAATCTTTACAAGATAATGTTGTTCACGCTTTTGATAACAACAATTCCACACGTCGTTGTCTTTCATACCATGCTAGCTCTGGTCCATCGCGTCACCTCCCGGTGACGCTCTGACAGACCCGTCGGGAAATGGCTAGACTCCAGTATCTCAGCCCCTCCGACTCCGAGCGCTCAACATCAGTCAAAATAAACTAAACTACTTCACTACTCACCAAACCAAAGGTAGTTTTGCGTTGTTGAAAGTCTATTCTCTGCGGTGGTAAACCTCTCAGCACCCCACCTACTCTGTAAAATACATTATTTTTGTCATGAAATAAAATGCACCCACCTTGAGCCACCTAGCGGCCACCGCAGATACAATGGTTCACAACCCGGAAATAAGCGGCGGTCGAGTTGGATGCACTTTATTTCATGCCAAAAATAATGTATTTTACAGAGTAGGAGTAGAACAACGCAAAACTACCTTCCTTTGGTTTAGTGAGTAGTGAAATAGTTTAGTTTATTTTGACTGATGTTGAGCGCTCGGAGGGGCTGAGATACTGAAGTCTAGCCATTTCCCGACGGGTCTGTCAGAGCGTCACCGGGAGGTGACGCGATGGACCAGAGCTAATACCATGCATGCATCTGTGTGCAGGACATTTTGTCACGATAACATTGTTTATCTTCTGATAACAACAATTCTATCTAATCTAGTGTCATATGGGTGTGTTTTAGGTGTTTTCCTTCTTGTTGGTTGAGAAATGTGCGCTCTTTGCAATGATGAACAATTAATTTCCAAAAAATTCTGGTTCCGCCTCGTAGTGGAACATTTCAGACACAATGCCTTTTGATTTAAGTAGGTCACAGAACAAGCACTGACAATTGTAAAAATAGTATTGGCAATGCTAGCTATAGTACACCTACATTAAAATGAACGCACAAACCACTATTCATTTAATTAGCTGTAGCCATGTTATGACACATCTGTGACAATGGACAATTCAGTGAACAACACAGACAGTAGAAAGTAGGATATGAGTCATATGTACAGGCAAAGGTCTCAGGAGAAGGATGGAGGGAGGAGAGAGAGAGAGAGAGAGAGAGAGAGAGAGAGAGACAGACAGACAAATAGCCACTACAAGGGGTGATGTGTTTCGGCTCGGTACTGTGTCCCACAGTGTTCATTTAATACTGGAGTCACGTTGTATTTTTCCCCCAATCCTCTCTATCTTCTCCTCCTGACTGTCGCTCTGTCTCTACCTTCTTGTCTCCTTTCTCTCCTAGTTTCTCTTCTCTCTCTCAGGATCACTGTGTGCCCGCCTGGCATGTCTCCTGTCATCTGGAGCATGTCGCGTCCGCATGATCCAACAAGCCGACAAACTGGAGCACACTGCACAGCCGCATGCATCACCGTGTGCATATTCCCGTGGAGGATGAATCAATGACTTACACGAGGAAGTCACTAATGAAGGTAAATTATGTTGCAAAATGCAAGAGCACTTCCATGTGAGAACTCGCAGAACGGACATCTGAATTGGTTCACGTTTTCTTTTACGTTTGTATAAAAAAATCCCACGTGAGATGAATTTCAAGCGACTGAAGAAGCAAAGGTTAATGTTGGAATTTACACTCATAGAAAACATTCAAGCCTCCGTGTCCTGGATGAGTAAATGTGCATCCCGTGCGGCACAGTACGCATCATGGGCCATAGCATCATGCGCCAATGCGCCACGCGCGGTGCGCCACACATCATGTGGCCCGTCGCACATCATATGCTGTGTGCCACATCTGTCTGCACGTGTAACCCAGCGCGCGCAACGCAGACGTCAAGTGTACTGAAACTTAACTACACCACCGTGAACACACAAGTTCACACAGATATGGTAATGCAAGTCGACGCCCGCACGCACACACACCGAGGTGAAACAGGTCCCTCTGCCCCTGCCCAATATATTTTGATGGGGGACTGACTTCCTTTGCTTGCTGATACTTGTGAAGCACAGAGGATTCCACATGCCCACCCATCCCTCCCCCACCACCACCGCCACGCCACACCCCCAGCCCACCCTCCCACTCCCCCAAGCTGATGCCACGCCAATTAATTTCATGAATGGCTAACTCATGTTTGGTAACACACTCCCTGTGGACCTGGGCTTAAGCCTGCCTCACTCCCTCACCCTCCAGGGTCGCGGTGCTGCCGCCTGCGAGAGCGGCAGGATAATGGAGTCAGGAGCACAACGCCCTTAACACCTTGCAGGAGGAGAGGCGATAACTGCAGATCCGAGGCTTAAGATTAAAGTAAGCGAACCCGCTTCAGTTCCTGTCTGCCTTTGAAGCCACACGCCGCCACTATCCTATTCATATTTAAATCACATTAACCATGGTGTCCTCTATTTTGGGAAGATTTATGTAAGATGTTAAATTTATTTGTATAATAATTCACCAAAAATAGTGAAAATCTATACAGTCACAACAATGCGCTGCAAGCTTGTATATCGGGGGTCCCCGGCAAAATGAGGAACCCTGTAAGTACTGCCGAAAGGCATGGCCGAGACTATGTTTTTTGCATCCTGACTGTCTGTCTGTGTGTTTGAGAATTTATTTGTATAATAATTCACCAAAAATAGTGAAAATCTATACAGTCACAACAATGCGCTGCGAGCTTGTATATGGGGGGTCCCCGGCAAAATGAGGAACCCTGTAAGTACTGCCGAAAGGCACGGCAGAGACTATGTTTTGCATCCTGACTGTCTGTCTGTGTGTTTGAGTCTGTGTCAGCGTATCCGCCCGTCTGTGAACAGCTAATCTCCGGCACAGTTGGGCCATTCACAGCGAAACTGTGCACGCACACTTTCTGGATGGCAGAGCAGAACCTCTGCCCTGCATTTTTCACATCTAGCGCCACCACGAGGCTGACTTATGTAAAACACAAATTTTTATAGTACTCCTACAGATTTTGTCGAAACATCATGCAAATCGTTACACAGTATCGCTATAGTTATGTGATCAAAGACGGATCTGTTAGATTTTTCATATTCCACCCTGATTGGCGAATTCAGAATATTGCTAGCCCACAATAACCTACCTGACCTGTTGGTGACCTGGTTCTGGTTTCACTATAATACCACCAGCTGAGCTGGAAGGTAATCCAATGAGAGAATGTGTATGAGTATGAGCATTCAGATCATGTTTCTCTGTCCCCACCTACACAGTTGAAGAAATCTAATCTAACAATTCAGATTTTCTCTAATGGTGTCGCTGACACCAAATCCTTTCAAATGGCCAGTCTGTGGCTTAACCACCTGAACCCCCGGCAGTGTCCATATTCTGGCAGATCCACAAGCTCACAATGCATCGCAATCGCATTGTGAACTTGCTATCTTTGGTGAAGAGAGTTGGCATAGAAGGAAAAAGTGGTCAAAGTGCAGTTGTAACTCAAGTCCAGTTGTCAGAGTTCATGAAAATGTTTTGGCTGGTGTATAGGGTATGAAATAGGGTACTGTTCCATTCAGGTCCATTTAGTGCAGACCGAGAAGAGGGATACAGAGGGAGTTATTGGAAGACTTTGTGTTTGGAGTAAGACGGGGGCCATGTGGTCTGAAATGGAGATTAGTTTTGGTATGGGCGCAGATAGATTGCATGCCCATCTTTCCATTATTTCCGCGGTGACCCCCGGGGAGAGGGCAACAAGGGACAGACCGGAGCAGTGGAGGCCGTAATTAAACTTCCACAGGCCGGGTCATGTGCTGTTAAATGCTTCGCCGCCGTTTCTCATTACTTAAACAGCGTTGCCTAAATGATACGCTGTCACCCGGCGAATTAATTGGTATTTGGGCGAGGCGTTAACGTGTCAACATGTGTCAGACATACCGTCTGGGGATCATGAGAAGACTGGATGACCACTTTCTGCCTGTGAGGAGTAGGAACATATTGTAATATGAGCAAGTACATATGCTCATGTTTTAGCCACTTTCATCCAGCATGTGATGTTCTAAGTCTAAAGTGTTCTAGTGACTTTTTATTTCATTTTTTACCCCAATTTAATGTATGTCATGATGCTAATTAAAGCACAATACATGCTCTCCTTCCGATGTCCAAACTTTTTTCCCCCAGGAAAGGGAGGTGAAATAACTATAACCGAACCAGCCAGCATGTATTGCAATTTGCAGGAGTTTTCAAAGTGCACCCTGGGGTGTCGTGACGGCAGTCCAGGGGTGCCGCAAGATAATATGATATTTGGAATTAATGCTACGAGCCCCGAACCACTCCAGTGGTTGCCAAGCACTGGTGCCAAGTTATGTGATTTACTCAATAAAACCCTAATTCATTCAGATGTTGTCATCGTCTTATAGACGGGTTTCTTGTTTACAAACATTGAGACTAAATGCACAGCTGACTGTATCATCATAATCAATTCCGTCCAATCCCCAAACCTGTTCTTTTGGGGAGCGCTGGTTTCATTGGCTAATTTTGGTACGGACCCTGCGCACGCATCTAGTTTTATCAGTGTAACGTGGACCAGAAACCCTTCTATAATAATCAATAACAAAACGTTTAATATTTTTGATTAAAACATTTTTTAGATCATACTTTTATGGTCTAAAGCAGGGGTCAGCAACCTTTTTGAAATGAAGTGCCATGCATGTTTTTATTTTCTTGATGGTCAGTGTGATATGTCAACACAATTTTTAATGACACCCTATCAGAAATTCGGACATATTTTGATTGTCAGGACATTGCTACAACGATCATTAGAATCCACCTCTCTCCCCGACTCCCTCCCCAGTCAGAGTTCAGAGTTTTAATGAACGTAGAATGATGTGACTTAATTTCATTGATCATGTTTAAACAAATATTTGATTTTAAAATGAAAATCCTCTCTGCCACACTTCTGACAGTGTGCCAGTCATCACCCTCCCCTGTGCCAACGTTGGCACCCGTGCCTAAGGTTGCCTACCCCTGGTCTAAAGTTAATAGTAAAATATGCCATAAATATAAGGTGCTGGTTGTAAAGACAGGGAAGGACATACAGTAGGGGTGGACCAACTGATCCTATTCCTTTCCCTGCTGATGGCAGGCACCGTCACAGCAACATACAGTAGGACACTGGTTCCCAAACAGTGGTCAGGATCCATGTGGGTCACGGACCAATTATTTAGGGTTACAACTAAAAATCCCATTTTCTTTTTCTACAAAAAATGTTAAATATATTTCAAAAGATGGAAAACCTTTTGAAATATATCATATTGTACATTTTCAAACAGAAATTCCATTAATAAAATATAATAATAATAATGAAGAAGTAGTGAAATAGCCAATCTACAAGCTCACAACACGTCGCTCCGTGCCGCGTTGTGAGCTTGTAGATCTGCTATTTTCACTAGTTTGGGTCCCAGGCAAAGGTCTAATTTCTCTTTTGGGTCACGGGCTAAAAAGATTGGGAACCACTGCAGTAGGAGATGTTACTGCAGAAACAAGGATAGACCGCCCCACCCTCGGCCACGTCCCCTGAACAGGACAACTGTGTTTGTATATACGTAGCTGCTCAGCAAGCTGGATGCACCACGGTGGATTCCAACCTGCTTGAGTGCCTTCTATCTATACTGACCTTTTTGCAGTGGTGGAAAACGTACTCACATATTTTACTTAAGTAATCAATACTGCAATATAGAAATACTCTGTTACAAGTAAAAGTCCGGATCTCCGGAATTCAAAATGTACTTGAGTAAAAATATGAAAGTGTTGGCATCAAAATGTACTTAAAGTACTTTAAGTAAAAGTACAAAATGTTTGAAAATAGCAGATCTACAAGCTCACAACGTGACGTGACACGTTGTGAGCTTGTACTGTAGATCGACAAATAGCCAAGGTATGAAATAGGGCTAGAGAAACAAGTAACTCAAGTTCTCTAATAAATGTAGTGGAGTTAAAGTACAATATTTGGATCCGGGATGTAGTAGAGTAGAAGTAAAAGTATTGGAAATTGGAAATACTCAAGTAAAGCACAAATACCTCAAAATTGTACTTAAGTACAGTACTTGTAAATGTACTTAGTTACTTTACACCAGTGCCTTTTTGCACCATGTTTCATGTCAAGTACAGTTGACTGTGTCCGGGACAGGCCCGACATTTAGGCTGATGTGATCGGTGAAGAAAAGAGGGTTCAGTGCTGTAGTGAACATGAAGCCAGAGTGCAAAGTGTGGTGATGAGTGGCGTCCAACATACCACAGCTCATAACCAGCCAATAACAGAGGCAGAAGAACATTACTTCTACACCCAAATGCACACCCGACGTGACCTCTTAAGAGGCTCATTTCTGACAGATTATGCATATTAAAATGGAAAAGGTTTTAGCTTTACAGGAGTGTTAAGCTTTAATGTATACAGTGTCACACGCGGCAGCGCATAAATCAGGCTATAGGCACCTAGGCAGTGCTCAATATTTTGGGATTTTCTTATCCACTTAAACCCTATAAACTTGGTCGTACGATAAATGGCGAAAATAGACGATCCACAAATGTGACGCATTGAGAGCTTGTAGATCTGCAATTTTTGCTAATTTTGATGCCTTGGTTACTGTGGTTAACAGACACTTTTAAACTAAATGAAATGCATGCATTTCACTCAGTCTGACCAGAAGCAGGGATAAAACATATCTTTTGTCCTGATGAAGATCCATTGATCGAAACGTTGACGAGCAATAAACTTTATGGAGCGTAACCAGTGTGCAGACTCTACTTGTCCTTCATGATTCTGCTTGTCTAGCACCTGGGCCACGGATGTGCGTGTACTATTCTTTTCATAAAACATATCCCCACCAGCAATAAAAATGCAATCACCAGAGGGTGGATATCAAAAGCAGAAACATGAGTTACCTGTGACATAAGCAAGCCCCTCTCTTATCATTGCATATAAATTAGCCTATCACCCTGCTTTCCTCTCTGAATGTTTCATGTACTTCTCCCATGAGCTCATGGATTATTTTATTAAACCTCTATTTTACAACGTGAAGTGTCAGATTATTCATCTTTTTTATATTTACTGTTTAGACTGGTTTATCTATGAGCCTAGATTACTATCTCTATGTATTTGATGTATTACCTTGTGTTTACCTGCTTACCGCTCTATATTCAGAGCGTCTGCTAAATGCCGAAACTGTAAATTGATTGTCTCAGACTCAGATTAATTTGGTGTCTCCCAGGGACCCAAATGTACAAAAATACATGATAAATTAATCACTTGAGTTATTATTTAATAGTGAAACTATTTCAGAAAAAATTAAAGGTTATTTTCTTTTATGGAATGTTTTTATTTTAAAATATATATATATATATATATATATATATATATATATATATAACGTAGATTTATTTTTTCCTGACTTTAATTTTTTTTAAAAATCTGTACTTTAAGAAAAAAAAAAATTAAGAAAAAAGGGGATATTTACTAGTCGTGACAGTGGGTCGGACTCGGCACCCAAGAGCCAGTGTTGGTCTATGTGACATTTCACTGTGTGCTTCTCTGTAGTGACATTGGTGTCACTTACCCCCGAAGTAGGAGCCATCGGAGAGCTTGGTCTCCTTGGTGCCCTTGGTGAGGACGCTGACCACCCCGTGCTGGATGAAGTACATCTTCTTGCCGATGGTGCCCTCCCTGATGATGTAGTCGCCCGGCTGGAACACCTCGAAGCGCAGCTTGGTGAGCATGGAGGTCACGAAGTTGGGGTCTGCGTTTGCAAAGAGGGGCATGGAGGCCACCAGCTTCCGACAGTTGAAGTTGACAATTTCCTGGGGGTAAAAGACAGGAAAATTTAGAATACACGACGAACGCACACTGTACATGTTTCCCACCACCCAAATCGATATTGTCTCTGTCGTGTGGAAATCTCATATGTACAAAACTGTAACTATTCAGGATTCAAATTAAAAAGTAGCAAAAGTAGCAAATCCGCAAGCCTCAAAGTTGAGCTAGTGGATCTGCTACTTTTGTCAGTATATGGAGATAAGAGGTTTCTGCCGACAGCAACGATATGTATTCCCCCCACCCCCGCATTTGAAAAGATGTGGGTGCCAGAGGCACCCATAAGAGTTTCCACATTTTCCCCAAAAAGTCGAAATGTTGCTAAAATAACATGGTAATATATCAATAACATCTACACACTTACAACACATATTGATGCTAAATTCAATTACTTAGCTGAGCCTGGAGCCCCCTCAAGGAACCCTGGAAGATGGTCCCCACCACAGTTTTAAGTGATGTATTTGATTTCACTCCATTACAATTAGCTAGGCAAACCTTTTACTGCTTCTCCCAGCAGGTGGCTGCTCAGATGGTGCTGATGAGCGCACAAGGGTGGCAGTACTGAAAACAGCCGATCTACAAGCTCTCAACTTATTGTGAGCTTGTAGATCTGCTGTTTTCAGTGGATCTGCATGGCTATCCAGGTTAGAAGGTCATAATTTCTACCGCTGGTCTGAATTTATGATAACATTTTACCTGCCAAGTTTGCCACACCTAACAATCACACACATTTTAACATTGACCTTACAAGCAGACAGCTCACAACTCAATGTGAACACCGACACGTAACTAAGTATGAATCAGGCTTTACGGGTCAAGGGTCTCGCTAAAATGCACTTCGACACGTACTGTAGACTGGGCGAGACGAGGGTCGAACTGGCAACCTTCCAACCGATTCCCAGATGGCCTCTCAGTCACCCTACTACACACACAGCTACAGCCACCCACTAAGCACTAAGCACCACTCTATTCAAGTACGTACTGTAAACAACACCAGTGGCCTATTATAAAGAGAAATAACATTTACCATGAGTGATTGCAATATGACTTTAGTCAAGAAATTACATCTGGTGGCATACACTGTACAGAACAAAGACCACAGTCTGTGAGACTGCAGAGCTGTCGGTCCGATGTGCTGGTGAGCAACACGGGGGCCCCTCAAGGAACTGTGTTCTCACCCTTCCTGTTCACTCTCTATACATCGGACTTCCGCTTCAACTCCAAGACCTGTCATCTGCAGAAGTTCTCAGATGATACCGTGGTGATCAGCAAGATCTCGGGTGACAACACGGCTGAGCACGATGGTGTGGTTAGGGACTTTGTGCAGTGGAGCGAGGACAACCATCTCAAGCTCAACGCAAGCAAGACTAAGGAGATGGTGGTGGACTTCCGCACCTCCAAGAGAGTCCCCCCGGTGCCAAGCACCATTAACGGTGAGGTGGTTGAGCTCGTGGATAACTACAAATTCCTCGGAGTACACCTGAATAGTTCACTGGACTGGTCGGACAACGCGCAGGCGATTCACAGCAAGGGGAAAAGCAGGCTGTTCCTCCTGAGAAGACTGAGATCGTTTGGGGTGTGCAATAGGATGCTACAGATGTTCTATCAGTCTGTCATGGCAAGTGTCCTCTTTTTTGGTATAACATGCTGGGGTGGCAACAACAGAGCAGGTGACACGTTTAACCTAAACAGACTGTTGAAGAAAGCAGGCTCTGTCGTTGGGTCCTCTCTGCAGGGGGTGGAGGAAGTAACCAGGGTGCGCACTGCGAAGAAGCTAGATTCCATCTTGGAGAACTCCTCCCACCCCCTCCATCTAGAGATCACCAGTTACTGGAGTAAGAGAGGAAACGACCGCTTTACCTACCCAGTACGGAGATGTGAGAGATTAGGAAAATCTTTTGTACCGGCTGCCTTAAGCTGTACAACGAGACACATAACGGACGCTTGAAAAGGTCTCCCTTCCTAACTTAGACTTACGGAACCATTGCTGTATTGACTTTGACCTCTAAGGAACTATTGCTGTATTGACTTTGACCTCTAAGGACCTTCCAGGAAGAGTGCTCATGTGCGCCTTGCGGTGACACACTTCCTAGTTTCTTCTTTTTTCGCACTGTTTTTTGACACTGCACTATTAGGTTGTTAGTGTTGGTAGTTTCTGAGTATTTTTGCTTTGTTTAACAATGACAGTGAGATACTTGTTTGCACTAACTAGCATTGACTGCTATGGTCTCTTTTGCAAGACACTTTATGTATATATACTTATATATTATTCGCCCCCTCTATTGATGCACCTTCTCTTTATTGGTACTGTACTGCTCTTGCCTTTGTTTTTGTTTTGTTTTTTCCCTCTTATCTATCTTTTCTTACGTCTCTGTAACTTTGTAAATAACTGTATACTGCTGTGCTACTTCTGGACAACTGAATTTCCCCCTTGGGATAATAAAGGTATCTATCTATCTATCTATCTATGTATTACAACTGCAATTGATTAGGGGTGCAACAATTAATCGAACCAATTTTATCGATTATAAAAAGTAATCAAGTTCAATAATATGTGTCAGTCTGTGTGTTCCCTGCATATCTCGAGAACAGTCTGACCGATCGACTTCAGATTTGGCGAGTGCATCGCCGCGTGGACCCGAGGGAGCAAAGTGCAAAGCTGGTCGGATCAGCAGTTGTCCAGAAACCCACAGTGTGTTCCTTTGATGCCCATGGAGATCCCTGATGTCGTTAATATGACATCGTAGTGCTGACGTCATAGACTGTCCTCCAAGCACCATGATGATGGTTACCTCTGATGGGCACAGCAGGTGCTCTGACAACGGGTAGTGCATAAAGCATGTGCATTTCCAACAG
>NC_137816.1:24068238-24090738 GCF_963921795.1 Nannobrachium achirus | reverse complement strand
CACATGCCCCTCTTCTAGCGCCACCACGAGGTTGCTTTTTGCAAACAACATACATGCGACCTGACGGTCGCTTATCTCCCCATTAGGGAGTCTTACTGGTAATCATACTGTATAATCACTTCACATCGTTATTGTGTGGTTAAGAAAATTCCCTGCCTTAGTTCACATTCACGCCTGTGTAAAGTGACTGAGTGCTGATGATGATAGACTCACATGACGTCACAGGATAGGAGGTCAAATATAAGTATTTGAAACCATGGGAAAACCTTTGTAAAAACACATGGACATACACACAAAGCCAAGGGATTGGTATCAGAGCAGTTAGCACCGCTCAAAAAGCAAACAAATTGAACTGTGTATATACACGTAGTACATGACTGGGTGCTGGAATAGCCCTTGCCTGGCGGGGCCCGACGTCATACTGCGTTCACTCACTCATTCCTTCCACAGTATAACGTCTGGCCTTCGGCCTATTGGCAGCTTGAAAAGTGGGCGGGAGTACTTGCCTTGACAGACAGACTCCTCTAACCAATCAGCGTAGCATAACATCTCTCAGCCAGTCGGAAGAACGTCAAACAAACACATCTTTTCGGCCGATAAACTCCACTAGCGCATCCCCCGTGTTCCTTTTTAATTATTGTAATTGATTCCAACTCTGAAATAACTGCACTTATTGCTTGTTTTATGGTTAGAGCGTTAACTGTTGCATCGCGAGGGCAGCCATTGTTGTTTTGAAAATGCTGCAGGCTGCAGCATGCATCTACGTCACCGTCTACACATGGACCAATCAGGGAAATCTTTTCACTTGTTGTCAGGAAAGACAGCTACGTTTGTTGTGCGGAAGTAGTCACTGATTGGCTCCGATCAGAAAATAATCATAATACTCGCTGCCAATACCTGGAAGTCCAGACGTTATACTGTGGAAGGAATGAGTGAGTGAACGCAGTATGACGTCGGGCCCCGCCAGGCTAGAATAGTATAGTGTGAGCTCCTCTATCCTCTATCCTCTATCGCGTAGCCCTGCATGTTCAGCCCACTTTCCTTTCAACTTCCTAGAACTGCTTTGTGCAAAAAAGAAAAAAAGAAAGAAAACGATATCCACAGTAAACTAAATCATGAAAAGAAAAATCCATTCTGGCCTCTTTCAAGCTCAGCCGTCGATAAAAACAGAAACCTTGTTTTTCCCGACTATGCACCATTTGAACCACTCTCATTAGTGACTGACCACAAGAGCTGAAAACAGGAGGGAGTGAGGGTTTTAACTGTGGGTTCAAATGGTCTTAATCTCTATATGCACTGCTTCAGCAGCCAGAGTTGTAGAGAAGTGAAGAAGTGTATAAGCTTTGCTGGTGATCGATTGAGAGGTCAGAAGGAAGCCTGCTGGGCCATTCTGGACGGACACTTATGGGGGATTATTGATTGCAAGTTATTTTCTAAAGAAACTAAATGCAGTGAGAACATCAATTTTTTTCCCCTGCTGTCAAAACCGAATCACGTTTGGGGGTCAAGCTGTGGATGTGCTGGATGACCTGACTGAAGTGGTGAGGATTTGTTGGATTATTTTTGAGTAAGCTTCTTTCAATTTTGTAATTTATTTGGGGATTGGATTTCGGTCTTGTTTAAAGCTACATTCTGCAAGTTTTATGCCCCTTCGTTGACTCTCTCCAGACAGGGAGCTATAATTGCCACAATGTCCAAAGAACTGCAGAAAAGACACCGCCGGGACATCTAATCATTTCCAATACAGTGCACCGTCTGCATCAAATAACTTTATTGAACCATTTGTTGTTCCGACACCAAGGGATCTAAATTACGCAGGGAGAAATGTAGTGGTGGTGGTGGTGGTGGTGTCTGGCCCTGTACAAACATAACTTATAGTAGTTTAGTATTTTTTTCGTGTTTTTTTCTGATCGGCTGGCGGAAAATTGGGGGAAGGGCCTTTGTTCCTTGCGTGGAACAAAGCATACGAAACAGCGGCCTACCTTTATCCGTCTAGCCTGTCTTAAGCGTGTGGCCCTGGGTAACGCGACTGGCTCATTGCCTGGGTGTTTTTTATGGAGAACTAGTCTGTTGGTGCCGTAGCCATGGAGACGTGTACATGGACCTTGTTTGGTTGCATGCAAACATGGCGGCGGGAGTCAGATCCAGAGTCGCGCGAAGCTCGACGCAGGAGAGGAGGCCCAGACGCACTGTCGCCGTGAAAGCCCGTAACTTGGACCGGAGGAGCCCTCGCCGTGGAGGCTCGTGACATGGATCGGAGGTGCGGTCGCTGTGGAGGTCCGGGTAACGGCGGCGGAGTTACGTGGGCGGAGGCGGAGGCGCCCTGGCCGTGGAAACTTGTTTCATTGACCGGGGGCGCTGACGCTGTGGTGGTCCGTGGTGTACGTGGGCCAAGACGGCGGAGGAGCCGCTGTACCGAGGCTCGGAACGGACGATTGCAACGTGCGCACAATATTAAAATATTGTTCCATCCCGTGCCATCCAAATGACTTTCCCCCATGCTTCTTGGAATTGCGGAGAGGGGCATCCATCTGCGTTTTTCTTTTTCTTTTTCTTTGTTGTGACTCGAGTCTCGACACTGGTCACTTCTTTTTTGGTTCTGCACTTTTATTTTTTTTTAGGCTAAGCATTATCATTATTGTCTTGGTGCAGACGCCTATGTATAGACCTACTGTATATTTGTGTATATATATTTTTGGCACTGTGTTGATAAGTAGTTCCTAATGTTTGGATGAATGGACCATTGTAAGTTCTTTGAGTTTGCAATATGCTTAGAAAAGTCACTTAAAATTGCAATCCATTATAGAAACGTTAAGCACTACTATTCTTTTGTTGTGTTGTGTTTTTTTTCTTTTTCAAACTGTTCTCGACACTATATATATATATATATATATATATATATATATATATATATATATATATATATATATATATATATATATTATATATATATATATATATATATATTTTTTTAACTTAAATTGCTCTGTATGGTTGATTCTCCTGTATTGTTGTTTCTTCTTTCTTGTTTGTTTTTGTCGCTCGGCTGTACACAACAGTCCTTTTTCTTTTTCTTACTGTCCTGTAACCTTAACTGCTGTGCCGCCTCTGGGTGACTTAATTTCCCCTGCCCCTTCTTTGTATATACTTACTGTTTGTTTAGACTTACTGTTTTCTCTTTTTTTTTCTCTCTCATTTTCTTTTCTTTACATATCTACTGCATAGTACTGTGTTCTATTCGTCTGTCATTCAATGTTATATGAGATACTTTAATGGTTTCCTGTTGAAATAAGCTTAGTCTTTTCAGGATCTCCTTTTAGTAGACCTTGTACCAGTGAACTGTACCGTCATGAAACTGTACCTTTTCCTATGCAAACTTCTAATAAAGCCTTCAATCAATCAATCAATCAAACTGACAGAAGGTGATCAGCATCCTTTTTCACAAGGGTTCCCAAAATGGTCGGACTACAAGTCTGCCAGGCGTTGTGAGCCTGTAGATTGTCTATTTTCACGATGTTTGCCTCATTCCGACATAATACCAATTTGGTATTAAAAAGGTCTTAAAAATCCTTAAACACTAGAAATGTGTAGAGATATCCTGTATACACTTATACTGTATGTTGGTTTGTTTACAGGTTGAGCGAGACAACAATGTTGCACATTAAGCAAATCACAACACTCACAGAGAATGTTAACAGATTTGTAAAGCGTCAATGTCCTTACTTGCGGTACTTCCACCGAATTCCGGTACTTCTGTTTAGACAATCAACCCGCTTGCCAAGCGTGCCTGTTCCCCAATGCCCTGTGCCTTTTCATACAGTACACATGCACTATGCCAACACACTGTGATGACATGCACCACACAGACACAATCAGGGGTGTCGCACCAAATTCTGACTGAAAAATCGTGAAAATGTGTGCAAGTCTTTGAATATTTCAAATCCTTCAAAGGTTTTTTGAAAAACCTATATGTTTCTATTAGGGGTGTAACGATATAGTAACTGAATCGAAAAATCGATTTTAATTTGCAATGCTCTACAATATCGTTTGCAAAAGCAAAATATTGTACCGTTTTGGCTTTGTATCGTATAGTTTTAAAATGCGGTAATCGGTATCGAATCGTTTTGCAATGCAAATAATTGATTGTATGGAAACAAAGTATTTGTGCCTTGTATTTAGCAATTTTAAGAGGGAAAATGAAAAAGAGGGGTCTAATTACCTTTCCATTCCATATAGCTACTCTTGATCTAACGATAAATGTGTGTAATATCTGTGTTCAAGTCAAGGTGGGTTTGTCCATATGTGTTGAATTATAATATCCATGTATTTGCTAGATAATCACAGCGTTTACTGCCATAATAATAGATTTTTTACACGTTTTACACAGATTTCTTTCTTTGCTAAATAGTTACTATATCTATACTATAATTTTGCGAATGTCTGTCTGTCTGTCTGTCTGTCTGTCTGTCTGTCTGTCTGTCTGTCTGTCTGTCACAGCGTTTCTCCTCAGTGGCTGGAGCAATTGATCTGAAATCGCATCACCATTAGCATATGAACACACCTGACATAACTGTGAAGCCCGTTTGTCACTTTCACAAATCATATGCTGTATATTAGCATTTTTATGGTGTAACTACTATCTATTCTAAATCTAGCATGAGGCATGTCTATTCTGCATCTAGCATGGGGCAACATGTTTAACCAGCTCTGTGTGTGTGTGTGTGTGTGTGTGTGTGTGTGTGTGTGTGTGTGTGGGCGGGGGGGGGGTGTTGGCTGGCCCTCTTTCAGATGTTGTCATGTAGATCGGTACACAGTATCTCTGTAGCCTTTAAGCGAAACGGGTATTTCTTACATTGATGCTCCTACATAGTATCATGCAAGCACCAGAAAGTTACTTTCCATCCCTCATATACTGTGTGCACAGTGCACACCCCATAACCCACACACTGCACATCATTTCGGAGCTCATATCTTTGAACGGGTAAGGACTAGTCGATTTTAAATCATTGAATCGAATTGTATCATATCGCCATGCATGAACCAATATCGTCGATGTATCGTATCGTCAACCATGTATCGTGATGCGTATCGTATCGCTGTTCAAATATATCGTTACACCCCTGGTTTCTATATCAGTGGTGCTAAAACCTTAACATGTGAAGGACCCCCAAAATGATATGTATTTAGCCACTCCCATCTCAAAATATTTAGTTTCAGGGACCCCCCCCCCCCCCCCCCCAGAAGCAAAATTTTAGTTACAAATGTTTGCTTAAAAAATAATTTCAAAGATTTGCACACATTTTCACGACTTTTCAAAAATAGCAGATCCACAAGCTTGTAGCGTGGCACTCGGTGCTGCGCTGTGAGCTTGTATGCTATTTTTCAACTGCCTTGAAATAAACATTTCACATAATTATATTTGTTTAGTGCATGAGTGATGAAAGAGTGCATCCCATTAAAACTATATTTACAACGACAGTGTGCAGGAGTTTCTATGCTGCATTGGTGATAGTTCCCTTGGTCTACTATGCACTTGTCGCTTTGCGCAAAGGTTTTAGCTTGTTTTAATATCTTTACTAAATTACTTGAAGGTTTTCTAAATGACATTCAATGGTATAGGACAAGGTTGCATCCTCCTTCTTAGTGCAGAATAAATCAATATTATGTTAACGGTATATAGTAGGGCGGCGTGGCTATAAAATCGTTCAATTTTGTGATAAAAGCGCCAAACTTGGTAGATATGTCGATTGATATATTAGAAACAAATCTGGATATCGGGCCATCAAAAATTTTGATTTTTCAAAATGGCCACTAGCGGTTTGTTAAACCTTCCTAAATCACCCTCTAGGAGCGACAGTTTTAGTGATAGGAAGCTGAAATGTTGCATGCTGTGTGTGAATGTTCATGTCAATTGGTTAAAAGGGGGTGTGGCAATGGGAGTGGCCTATCATAAAAAGGTGCATAACTTTGATATAGATGCACAGATTTGCACAAAATGTTGTGGAAAGGTTGGTCACGACCCAAATAACATCTGAGTAACTGTTGGGGTTTGTCATTAGGACCAGTGTAATACCAGTGTAGTACCAGTACAAAACCAGAAGCTCCCTCCCATCAGGTTGTTCTTCTTCACCTCCTCAATTTAACTCCTCAGGGCCAAGATCTGGGATAATGTGGTTCTCTCCTCTCGAAAGGCATTTTGGTTTTCCTCGGGTGAGGGTTGATGGCATGCCGAATCCGGTTTAGTATCATCCGGTTGTAGACCTTTGCTGCAATACAGGTCAGGCTGATGCCTTGGTAGTTGCCTAGCAGGGCAAGGTTACAGAACTGTAGGATGATGTGGTCAAGACATCAGTTCTTTACGACCTATGGGGGTATGCCGTCCGGCACAGCACTCTTACCCTCTCTCAGAGTGTTTTTCACCATGGCAAACTCAATGACCGTGAAGGGATCATCCTTGATGTTGAGGTCCTGGAGGAATGATGGTATATCTTCCTCCTCTCCATCTGATGTTGTGCCCAGCAAGCCCACCCTCGGAAGTGGTTGAACCAGGTCGCTACCCTCTCCTCACTGGTGTGTCCCTCTACCTGTCCCTCCTTGGTCCTCTTCCTTGGTCCTCGTCCTCGTCCAGGCTTCTCCATACTGCCTCTCACCATGCGCTGCCTGGACTCTCTGCACCCTCTCCATCAGTTCCTCCCCCGGCCTTGATGTTATCATAGGTACTGAAGAGAAGCTGTTTGGCCTCGTTCAGTATCCCACGTCTCTCCACAGTAGGCTCACATGCAAAGCCAAGCCATGCTTCCTCCACCCTGCCCCGTACCGCTACGACCTCTGGGTGTTTGGACTGCAGGGAGCTACTGGTTTTGTACTGGTACTAACACTGGTATTACACTGGTCCTAATGACAAACCCCTTTTTTGGAAGATGGTGTGAACAGTTACTCAGATGTTATTTGGGTCGTGACCAACCTTTCTACAACATTTTGTGCAAATCTGTGCATCTATATCAAAGTTATGCACCTTTTTATGATAGGCCACTCCCATTGCCACACCCCCTTTTAACCAATTGACATGAACATGCACACACAGCATGCAACATTTCAACATTTACACTTCCTATCACTAAAACTGTCACTTCTAGAGGGTGATTTAGGAAGGTTTAACAAACCGCTAGTGGCCATTTTCAAAAATCAAAATCTTTGATGGGCCGATATCCAGATTTGTTTCTAATATATCAATCAACATATCTACCAAGTTTGGCGCTTTTATTGCAAAATTGAACGATTTGACATGTTTCAAGAGCTACGCCGCTCCACTAATAGCTCTGTGAGTTTTCAAACATAACTTTCTGAGACACTTTAACCCATTTTGTACAAGAGGATGGATGTTGAAAACTATAGGTTTTGCCAGCTTACATTGACTGATTGAAGGGAATGTGGACCAACTCCAGTGTGTGTGTGTGTGTGTGTGTGTGTGTGTGTGTGTGTGTGTGTGTGTGTGTGTGTGTGTGTGTGTGTGTGTGTGTGTGTGTGTGAGATTACAGCTGCTACACAGTAGCGATACAGCATACAAGATGAGAGAGAGAGAGAGAAAGAGACTAGGATAGTGAGGATTTATTTAAAAAAAAGTCTTCATCAGGCAGGATTCAAAAGGCTACTTTTTGGTGCCACAGTTCGGTTCGCACAGCGTTCCAAGCTTGCAGATCTGCTACTTTTTTTTCCTCGTTTGGGTCTTGAACTAAAAAGGTTTGGGAACCACTGGGCTAAAGCACTTGTTATTCTTGTTTAATTCCTGCAGAGCAATTTCCGGTAGATAATTTGTGCATAATAAACATAATGTTGTGTCCATCCATGCATAGGGCTGTCACCCTCATGACATTTTACTGGACCAGTAATTGTCACACAAATCATTGTGATTAACGATTTAATTGCGCTCCCTGCATTGAAACACATTGGGAACATAATGTCTAAATGAATACAAATTACATTTATGTTTAAACAAAAGTTGCACAGGGCAAGATATGACAAATAACTTAAATATATGAAGACAATTACTAAATAATGTACTATGGCCAAAATAGGCCATATTTCATAATTTCACACTCGAATGTGTTACAAAATAGCTGAATAGCTGAGAGCAGGGATCCCCCAGCAAAATGCGTTAATACAGCATCACGATAATTTTAACCACTTTATCCATATTTTATACTTTTGCTATTCAAAAATAGCAGATATACAAGCTCACTTGAAACAGCTTTTGGAACATTTTGAATGTTTTTACATAAATCATCTCTTCTGGGATTCTCTGACACCCCTGGCTTCAGATGGGGTCCGTGGCCAATCAATTTGGGGGTCCTTAATCTGAAACTGTGTGAGAAGGCCGTCACCTTCTTTTCAGACAAGCTTGAAGTGGCTAATTATTTTATCTACTTTACCACCATAGCCACATCACTGGACAAAAAAACTGTCCACCCCATCTGGGCAGTATAGTGAAGAGCACGTAAATAAGTACTACAGAAATCTAGGGGTAAGCTAAGAGGATTTTAAACTTGCCATGGTAACAACTGACGAGGTGTTTAAAAAATGGAGCACCCTACAGCAACACAAGGCCACTGGCCATGACCAAATTCCCCCCAAATTTCTCAGAGACTCAGCCGCCTCCATTGCTCCAATCATTACCCATAAACCTATCTATCAAACTGGGCCATGTCCCCCAGGACTTCAACATAGCAAAAGTAATCCCCCTGCACAAAAAAGGCAACAAACTAGACCCTGGCAACTACCGCCCCATCTCAATTCTTAGTTCCATCTCAAAAGTCATGGAAAAAACTGATTTATGAGTTATAGATGACAGAGTTACAGATCACAGAGTACAGCATCTTGCAATGGGCCTGGTGTACAAGATACACTACACCACTCAAGCCCCTATCAGAGTCGGTACCGCGGTGAAGAGCTATCCACCACAGTGTGGTCTTTTTGAGTCATAAAACTACAACATTAGGTCATTACTCGCGGTGAAGAGCTTTCCACCGCGAGTCCCGACACATCTATCTGTTTTTACTTTCAGACAGATCGGCCCATCACCCCGTTCACTGATTGGTCGATCTAGACCAGTCAGTCACAGTGATAGTACTTCACCGTGGCTGACTATGATGGGCTTCACTTATTTTCTGACTTGAGGTGGAAAGCTTTCCACCTAAAATTTGCGGTGGATAGCTGGACTCGGATAGAGGCTTAAGATACCCATGTACCTGACAAAATACTTCCAAAACGTCAAGGATGTCCACAATTACAACACCAAGAGGCAGCTCCACAGATCATGTTCAACCCAGATTCGGCTCAAACAAAGGGTCAAATCCGTTCTCCTGCTATACCGCTAAAATGTCGAACGCCCTACCTTCCTTTAAAACCGCTCTGAAAAGCCACTTACAGGCGGCTGCTACTCGAAACTGGTAACAGTAAACTTAGCCTAACCTTACCTCCCCCTGACCTTTTGCCTGGCTCCAGCCCATAGACCCGCCCACTCTCTGAGCGGAGCACAGAGTCTGAAATCAGGCTACCTGACTTTACTATTGTAAATACCATTATTTTTGCATCGTGTTTTCACAACCGTTTTTTCCCCTCCTGCATAGTACTGTGTTTTGTCTGTCATTCAATGTTATGAGTTTAAAAAAAAGGATCTCAATGTAAATAAGCCATGTGCTTTCCTTAGCGTATCCTTTCAGTTGACCTTGTACCAGTGAACTGCACTGTCATGAAACTGTACCTTTTCCTATACAAACGTCTAATAAATTATTCGATCAATCAATCAAACCACTGATGTACAGGACACAGACACCCTTCCACCCACAAGCGTCATTTATATAGGGTTGATGGGTTTAATAAACCCAAGGGCCCCCCTACTGGTGACAGTATTATAAATTCATAGGCTATTATATCGCCGTTGTCGGGTGAAAACCTTGTATGTCCAAAACAGTTCATTTTGCATTTTTCATTTTAAAAATGATTTAAACTAGTGAAAACAGCCGATCTACAAGCACACAACGCCTCGCACGGCGAGGCGTTGTTTGCTTGTAGATCTGCTGTTTTCACTACTTTTGTGCGACAGCCTTGTCTGATGAAGCAGGGCTTTGCTTTGCGAAAGAACATACAAATTTGATACTTGGAGATGCAAGGTTTACACCTGACAACAACGATATGTATTTTGTCATTTCCAATATATTAGGGGTCTCTAATCTCCTAATCTATGGGCCCCCCTCACAGCAGTACAGGGCCCTTTTGATCTGAAAACTCATGCAGAATAAGATCTAATTTCGCCCCTGCTCCCACCCCTCCTCCTCCTCCTCCTCCCTGGGAAGACCTGGTGTAATTCCAACACTGCCCACAGGGAACCTACAGGGTGATGATGTAAAAGTCAAGCCTGAGCATGCTTTCAAATCACAGTCTGCAAGGAGGCCAAGAGAGAGAGAGAGAGAGAGAGCAGAAGAAGAGCAAGCGAGCAGCAGGGCAAACCAGGGCAACGGTACATGAAAGACAAAAAAATGTCAATACAAGAGGTGCTAGAGGTGCCGATGATGTATGTGTGGCCTTGTGTGATGGCCTGTCTGTCGGTCTGTGCGTGCATGCATGCGTGAACAATATTCGTCCCCATACCATGGCTCCTGAATCCACATCTTCAGTATAAAGACTTGACTGAGTGAGCCAATTAGCCACTTACTCACCCTACAATACAGTATAAAAAGTACTTCATCTATGGCAGGGGTGATGATGGCGAGGGCCACTATATTTCCACCTTCACTGACCAGAGGGCCACATTGGATATTGCTACGTCCTACTTTGTAATTCTAGTATCTTATACAAAAGAAGCAAAAATAGCAGATCTACAAGCTCAAAACGCATCGCGCAGCGTGCGTGTAGATCGGCTATTTTTGCTTCTTTTGAATTGGAATCCTGATTTCTTTTTTGTTATATTTGAATTGGAATCCTGAAATCTAACATTTCGATTTAATTTCAAACGCATTTTGTTATATACTCATGTTAACTTTATGAACCTAAATACAAATACATTGGACATAATTTTGCCAGTTGCCCACGTATGATCTATGGGGTCCCCTGCAGGGCGGCTAGTTTGCAACCGTCACAGCTGATTTCTTTGTGACCTGTTCCATAGTGATCATTATCATCACGGGTAGATAACTATTTCAACCAATCAGATTGCTTCGTCGGAACTACCTGTTGTATAATTGACCCTTACAAGTCTATAACTCAGTATACACGGCTATACCTTAGCCCGCAGCACTTGACCTAGCCTTGATGACCTCGCAGGCTTATGCAAAGGCTAAAATGTATTTTAGATAGCATGTTATGTGGACAGATGCCAGGTTCATTTGAAGACCTCGCATCCTTTAGTGTGCATTATTGTTTTTCTTTCATATTATGCTGTTTAACTGATGATAGGTTCTTGGTTGACCTACTATGATCCTAGTATTACCTCATGTTTACCTTGCTTACTGTAAATCACTCTGGATTAACAGATCCATTTGTATACTGTCAGAGTTAAGGGGAGACCTTGATATTTTGCACCATTGCTCCACACCAAACCTCTTTGATCTACAATGTTTGCCTATTATTATGACATGGCCAGAATAGATTAGGGATGCTACTTGCTAGGGTTTACGAGGTTAACGGGGAAAGGATATGTTGGTGTGCTTGTGTGAAAGCAATGCGATAGTCCTGCAGTCCTGAATGAGAGAACCCTAACCCAGAGAGAACAGAAGAGAAATAGCACGAGAGAGAGAGAGAGAGAGAGAGAGAGAGAGAGAGAGAGAGAGATCAAAGCGTGTGTAGACAGCCCAAAGGAACTGTCATCTGAAAGCAACGACCATTGACCATTTGAACATTCAGCGTACCACGTACCCTTAAGAGAAATTAACGATTCAAAGCACACTGCCCTGGCGCTTTGATCACTGCACTGCTGTTGCTCGCTATCCTACAAGATGGCTGACCTCATATGTCATCTTATGTGTTATCTGGAGTCTATACCACCACTAATCCCCAGGAGAGATCATCTAGAGGCCATCTTTTCCCACATATTGCCACAGCGAATAAATGTAGCAGTAGTGGCTCAGAGCCGATCTGCCTGCCCTGATGATGACCAAAAGCCTAATATCTCCCCCCATACAAGGGGGGAAATTCCCTTGCAGGCTGGTGGATAAGATGTATATAGGCTCCATACGGGAGAGACCAGGGTTTGATTTCCAAGTTACATAAAGAGCTCGAGCCAGTCAGCTGCTAGTACATGCATGCTAGCCTGGTAAACCGTCCTGGCTGCGTGAATTCACACATTAGCATGTGTCCTCTGCAGATCGGTCTGGCCCCAAGCACTGTGTGGGCGTTTTGCAGAAACCAAAAAGTGGAAGAAAATAGCTATTGTCTCCTAATGTTTTCCCTCAGAATATGGATCAATGGATGGATTCAAAAGTACAGATACTCAAAAGTACTCAAACAAAAGTACTGTGTTACTGTCCACCACTGCAAGATGTGAGTAAATGTCTTTACACTGATGCAATGTTTTATTCATTGGTCAATCAGTTTGTGATGCGTCTGAAAAATAAAATGTGGGAATCATACCGGGTTCATTTGAAAACAAACCTCGTATCTTTTTGACACACACAAAAAAAAACACACAAATCTACAAGCTTGTTTTGCAGCTTGTAGATTTGCTGCTATTTTTGGATTTGAATCAAAACAGATTTGGACATAATGGGGTTTCCACGGTCCACCCGACACATTTCAGATACCGGTAGGTGTGCAAGAAGACACAGAGAAACTGTGTTCGTTTTAAAGGACAACTTTGTTTTTTTACCCACAAGGGTTCATATTTTAGATCGTAATTAGAGAAAAGAGAAGACAAGTGTTACATTGTTTTCATTTACTGCTTTCTATCGTTTTAGCGATTTTAGCAAGTTTGAGCTAGCCTGACACTCAGCCTGAATTGACATTTCGTTTCACTTCATTATTCAGTCTGAACTCGCTTCCCCCCAGGGCGATTGCAGGGATGGGCGTTGCCAAAAAGAGGCAGTCTTCAGCGATTGGTTCACCGACCAACACATGACATAGTGTTGTTATCATGGTTGTTATGTGTGACTGGCTAGTGGCTAGCCTGTTGCTTGCTAGTGCTACTTGCTAACCAAAGAAACAGTCAGAATAGGAGCACTACGAACTAGTAATCAAACACAACATAACATGCCTGCTTCTGGTGTTTCATAGCGAGATCGATGCGATCGCATTTTACCGCAATTTACCGCATTTTATCGCGACGCGATGCGCGGTACGGTACAGCGGCGGCGGCGCTGGTGTACTTGGAAACACACATGAGTTCTGGGAAACCCCCACCCACGCTGATCACAAGACGCTGATTCACGACGCTGATTCGCCGATCGGATTTTCAACCGAGGCAGGCCTCCTCAGCGATTCTAGACCTGAATATCGCCGAAACAAAAAAATTAAAGGGGTGTGGCTAGCGATTCAGGGTCTGGAACTAGGCTAAGTTTGAGCAGGAAGACAATTACTGGTATATTAGCTGAACATCTGATAAAACAGATACAACAATGTATCTGTTACAAAGACGATGCACTTATAATTAGAACAAATGTGTGTGTGTGTGTGTGTGTGTGTGTGTGTGTGTGTGTGTGTGTGTGTGTGTGTGTGTGTGTGTGTGTGTGTGTGTGCGCGCGCGCACGTGTGCACGCGTGCATGTGTCTGTGTGAATGCGTGCGTGTCAAATTCAATGTTTATACAATGGAACAAAAAAACTAATTCCCACAATAAATGAAGAAAAAAAACACAGAAATTGGTGTCAAGAGGTGTTACAATAATGAATGTTGGCTGAGTCACAGAATTACACAAAATAAATCCTTAGCAGCAGAATCTAATCAATTCCACAGAAACATCTGATCATAACCAAACCGTCTCATCACTCCCCACTTAATTCTCTCTCCCTATCCGCCTCCTTCCTTCTCTTGTCTTCTCCCTCTCTTCTTACTTTCATCCCTTCTTCACCCCCTCCCCCTCCCCCTCCATTACAACATTTTACTCTCCCTCCCTCCCTCCCTCCCTCCCTCCCCCCCCCCCATCCCCCCAATGGGACTTTAGGGGAGAGTGTTTTTTCCAACTGGGTTAAGGCAGACTGAAGCTTGTGATTGGCTGCGCGGAGGTGACGAAAGTCGGGGGACGGAGATAAATCTAAACCTAACCTTAACCCTAACCCTAACCTCAGTAAAACTAACGCTGGTGAATGATAACCTGGTGAAATGCTAACCTGCCGACACTGGTGAATGCTAACCTGGTGAATGTTAAACTGGTCGGACCAACGGTGCTTAACCCAGTTGCTTTTTTGATACACTCAGACTTAAAGACCTGTAAAAAATACTCTCCCGAGACTTTAGACCCGACCTGCTCCCAATGGACCCCAGGACCTTGTGATGAGGTGCCCAAAAAACTAAAACGAAAGGGAAACTTGAAAGTGGACTTGAAGTCAGACTACTTGCCACATGGAGGTGGTCACTCAACCAGAGTGGCTACACGACTATTTCACATCAAAGGAAGTAAGGAAGAGGCCCAGTTTCATTCCAATATGGCTGCTGTGCACGGAGCCTAGGGATGGGTATCGTCTGCGATACTTTTAATGGTATCGGTCGCATGACGTCAATACTATCGAGTATCGGTTCACGTAAAAACGAACGATACCTCGTTTCGATACTCTTGAACGCACCCCTGGTCGGTCGCATCTGTAACAGTTGGGCTACTGAGAGTTTAATGACTGCTTTAGTAGGTTACACTCATTACTGTGGAATGCTGCGCGTTCATGTGCGCTGTGCGGTATGTGTATATTCTATTGTAGACAAACAATAGAATTAATTATACAATAGCAGCCATAACAGTAATAGTAGTCACATCAACTACTCTACTACTAGGCCTACTTGACATGAAAATGGCTGAATAACTGGCTTAATAACCTATTTTGGTGTGTAAAATAGGCAAATAATAAATAATAATTATAATAATAATAAATTAAAAGTATCGAAAATGGCCAAAAAGGGTATCGTATCGATTCCCAGGTATCAAAAAAGGTATCGTATCGATTCAAAGGTAAACGATACCCATCCCTAACGGAGCCTATTGATTCTTATTTTGCCTTTATTCAGGGAGCCCATTGTCTCAGGAAGCCCTGATCACAGTATATAAAACACAACACTGTATCTACAATGAAAACAATAACAAACCTTTTATGAATGTCACAGATGCAAATAAATATAGTGTTATATGAAACAGGTGCAGTCACTATGTAGTGTGTCCAAGAAGAACCCTAAATGTCTCTATGGAGACCAAACAAACCCGTTTCAGAGAGTCCTGAAGTTTGTTCCACTTGTGTGGAGCATAATAAATGAAAGCAGTCTTTCCTTGTTCACTGTTTATACGTGGACTGGGGGGGTGGCCTGGGCATCGGGCCAGTGGGCCCAAAAATAAACAACAACTTTGGACACCATTTGAGGATAATTACAGTAATTTTTTGGCTGGACGGTCACTAAGTGGAGCTAGGGCCAATCCTTCTGTAGCACAGGCACACAGAGCAGAGAGACATCACATGATTGGCCCACTGACTTGTCTATCATCTGAATACCAGTAGCCTGTGATAGTAGCTCAATCACAGTAGCTCAATCACAGGCTACTGTGGCCCAGAAGTCCTGCCCAAACATAAAACAGCTGATACAAGCCCACAACCGCGTGGCTGCCTCGACACGTTGTGGGCTTGTAGATCTTCTATGTTCGGTTCGCGCCGGTTGTGGTGGGCCAGTCTGCGCCAAGATGCCGGGGCCAAATTTGTGTCCAAAATATAATGATAGGTGTGAAACTCATCGCCAGTAATAAATAGTAGAGCACTGTTTTAGTCTGATTCAAGAGGCTTCAGCATGGAGAGTGATAGAGTTCTGTAACTCTGAGAATGTACAAATGGAACCAAATGGACCCTCATTTGAACACGCTCAGAGTTATGGGGGTCCGTGGCCTATAACACCTACCATCTGGGGGTCCTTGACTGTAGAGCAGTGGTTTTCAACCCTTTTCACATCAAGGACCATTATTGAGCCACAGACTACCATTTAATGAGATTTAGCCTCTCAGGTCCAAAACGTAAAGATTGTGTGTGTCCACAATTCCATGCTGTAATGATGTGGAGGATAACAGGCAAATGTTGATCAAAATAACAAGTCTTCTACATTCTCTAATTGTGTAGAATTATTGTAAATTAAGAATTAACAATAATTTACTTAAGTTAAAGATCTATAAGGGTCCATTTGGTTACCAACTCATCAGCCAAGCACACAGACTATCCCTGTTATGCATGTGGTTAAGTCCTGGGAGCTGACCTCAGCAATCCATCTCCCAGGATCTAGTGCATAACAGGGTTAGTCTGTGTTCTTGGCTGATACCAACAATAAGCCTCTCCGACTTATGTGGTTCTCAGTTTTTTATTTTTTATTTCAAAGACCCCCATAATGGGTCCATAATTTGGTTCCATTTGTACCCTCCGAGTTTCATGTAAGGGTCCATTTGTACCCTCTGAGTTACTGTACATGTAAGGGTCTATTTGGAACCCCTTCAAGGAACCCTGAGGGTCCCTGGCTGTGACCCCAACTTTGAGACCCTCTGCTATGTCCAGAACGTACGTATATGGGTAGTCTATTGCAATAACATTTTGTTACAGAGACAAATAGATGAAAGTAATAACGTATTTTCAAGGTGGAAATAACCCTTTGCAGTTAATATGAACCAGTATTTGGGTAGAGAAATGATATAATATGTAAGGATTATGTTTGAAGGTAAATGTTCCTCCTGTGCCACAGGATTCAGAGCACTTTAAGGACCCCACAGCAAGACATTTGTCAAGTGACCCCGTTCTGCTATTTCTCCCAGGATGCAGCTGTCCAGACGACTGCCTGAGGAGCCATTACATCATGCCATTTACAGCCCACTGCTCCACTTTAAAGGTAGGTAGGGTAAGTCTGAATTGTTTGGTGAAAACCAAAAAAAGTTAAAGCTCGCACTATTCTGATAGTAATCATAGCTACAGTATTAGAGTGTTTGTTCAGTAACATGGGGTCTGTCTCCCTGTCTATACAGCTCTTTAATAAACAGAAAATACATTTTCAGGTGGGTCGCGAATTTCAGCCAATCAGATGTAGGCTATTCACTTAGAATCAGTCGCAAACTTAGAGGTAGGGCCTCAGTTGTCAGAGTAGATTGAGATATCGCAATAATCTTAGTGAGTTTATCAACGTTTTATGGGAACTAATGCGTTTGCTGTATGGTCGCGTGCTTTTAGTAGTGTTTTTATGTACCGGTATGCATGTTATTGCAAATAAATATAAAAAGACACGCTGGTTTTAATTCTTTAGTTAAAGAAAGCCTGAGTTGTTAAACTTCCTAGCCTTACAAAGGGGTTAATTAATTACGCTAGAAAAGTGTGATTGGTTGAAAGATTGGACACATGGCGTCAGCGCAGACATACGGACGTCAGCGCATACACCTTAATTTATAGATAGATAGGTGCAGGTTTTCATATTGCTTGAATTTCCCAGTATTTAAAATGATCCGCTGCCCTACATGTATTTAAGCATTACTGCTGTTAGTGTGTGCATGGATATCTCCCCCGTTGTTAAGGATTCAAGAGGGAACTGTCTGTCATTACTATGGAGCTGATAACCTCAGACCCTCGCCGTTAATGAAAACCACTATGCTAAACGTCACTCAGGACAGACGCCAGTAATTCAGCACAGGAGGCGGATATCTCAGTGCTGCATACTGTATCTAATCTATGTGTACATTCACAATACCTCTGTCTGTCTGTCTGTTGTAGATCTTTTTCAAAAATCTGGAATGTTTTTTGAAACATTTGAACAGAATATTTTCAGATGGGGGTTCGTGGACGCATACAATTTGGGGGGTCCTTATGTTAAACCCTATCTCTATGCTGCGACAGCACATCTTTACATACTATTTGAACAAACAGAAATAACGAACCGACATTCTCTCAACATTTACATTTTATTCAGCTTGCTGGAACGCTTGGTAAATTCTTCAGTCAGCTTTCTCATCTCTCTGATGACTTTGTCTTCACTTTTCCATCCCTCCATATTCCGTCTGTCTACATGAGCTACTATATGTAAATGAGCTTTTTCTTTTGACCTATCCAGATTGGAATCAGATTGGCTATATCGAGCCTGAACAGTAAAAAAAGAAAAGAAAAAAAAAGTTTCTGATAGTAGGTCTTAAGTCAGGTTTTTAAGTCTATGATACGTCGCTACTGGTGATGCGTTTTGCATCATCCAGTGATGCGTTTTGCATCACTAGCACATGCTGAATACTAAAATATCTCAAAAAACAGACTGAACACAAAAAATAACTCAGGATTGTGTTGATCGTGTCCCAAACAACAATAAAATAAGATAGGGTTGTCCCAGGGGTGAAGTTGCCCTTTAATGCAGCCCGCAGGTTAATATCGGAATACTGATATATTATTTATTTCAGCTGTTAAAATTCCAAACATGCAAATTAAATAATAAAAATAGATTTATTTGAAATTAAATAATGTTAATTTTCAGGATTCAAATAAAAAAATAGCTTAAAAACCCTTTCCAAGCCACGGGGAGCCCCTTAACTCTCCTACTGCCAGATCATTTATTTATTTATTGGGTCTGGTGCCATCAAAAAGCGGCTTACCTTTGCGACGTTATAGTAGATAGACAGACAGACATTTATTTATTTATTTTTATTTTTTTGGGTTGTGCAATAGTGCACTTTGGTCTGCCAGGCAGCAGAGGGCGGCGTCATGCGAGAATGAATGTGAATTTGCCTGTTATGTGTTGAAGAAGAAGAAGACCAGTCACTGGCCACAGAGCCTTACAGCCAGAGGAAATCAACAAGGAAGTGAATTGTTCTCCGTTGATCTAACGCATAATGGATTTTTTACACCATCACCGCGGAAAATGTGTTTACAGTAGACGGCCGCGCGACCCCTCATCAGCTTACAGTCATCAGACGAACGAACCGAACGAGCGCCGTATTGGCGGAGAGGTCTTGCGAAATCGGGCGAACGTGAACGTTCAAAGCGTTGGGAGAGTTAATATTAAAACCGGAATATACCGGACATCTGAGCAAGGGTGTCTCAGCCGTGCCGTCTTTTACCGTACTTTGTCATTAACCCTTCCAGTGCCAGCCCCTAGAGGGCGCCAAAGAATGCCAGGGTATCTCTCATAGGCGAGCGCATTAGCATCCGGGGACTCACGTTGCAGTGACGCGCGTGCTCACGTTCGTGCACGTCATGAAAAGGTCCCGGATGAAAATGGCTACAAAATAGCTATTAGCTTGTTCTCATTTAAAAGATCATTTTTCAGCGATTTCGCCGTAAATAAACCTCGCGCCGCCTCCCTAAAAACACAATCCAGAGAAAATGACCTTCAAAGATGTGGGTTTGCATTGGATTTGGCGGCGATTCGCGGCGGCGTTACTCGTTTACGGCCGGCCGGGGGGCGGCCGGATCTCGGTCACTGGATGGAAAATTTAGGCCGGGGCTTCAGTAGGCCTCGGATCATTTTATTCATTTCATTAAAAAAGCTGCTTTAATTCGGGATCGGCACACTGGACGTCGTACCGCCGGCTGCGCCGAACATTCGGTGAACATTGGGGGGCTCAAAAATGTATTTTAAACCATTTTTAATGGAATATATCGCCGGACCATGTAAAATGGCTCGCTGGAAAGCGTAGGACGAGCCAGGACCACCCACGGCTCTACAAGCAGCTCGGGGTAAGTAAAATAATTTAAAAAAAAATTGTATTGGATTGAAATAAAGCCGAACTTGTTTCTGGATCGGCACAATAACAGTTAAAAACGAAATAAAAGATTTTTATCCGAAAATCGGCGATCGTCTAACCTTCCCTAGTCACCACGCGTCCATTGATAGCGCATGGCTGCTCTGACATGAAGCAGAGGTGACGTCATGGCCTTTCCTTCTTCATACTTCCTTGGCTGCCGTCCGTTTACTGTTTGGAGGATAACATTAGCATAGCTGGAGTGCTAAGGGCTAAGCTAGCCAAAATGGTCACATCGACTGTTCAGTCATTCTTGGATTATATGCTTGGATTATTATGCGCACGGATCGCGCACGCGAAACGCACGGGGAGATCGATGCTCGGCCAAAACTACCACTCTATCCCAACGGAGATCCAGATAATCACGGTGAGCTAATGACCTGGGGGGGGGGGGTGCGGTCCAAGAAGGAGTGGTGGCGGGCTCATGTTTATAAACATAATATTATGTCTCAGATCACAATACAATAATAGAAATTTCACGCCTAATCTACCAACAACCATTCTATTTCGGCTGGCAAACTGTTAATAGTGAAAATAGCAGATCTACAAGCTCAAAAAGTGGGCAACTTTGATGATGGAGAGGGCCACTATATTTCACAATCACTCCAGAGAGCCACAATGCATATAGTCAAAAATAGCTGATCTAGCTCTGCTTGAGTGCTAACAACAGACACCACATGTTATATAGATAGAAGAAGACCTTATTATTTATAACTTTGGTTTTGCCGATTCAAAGACAGTTAATAAGTGCGCGCATCTGTCAGTAGGGGGCCACCTAAAATAATCTTGCTTAGGGCCACCTGAGTCCTAGAACCGGCCCTGCAAGTTGGAATTAGGCTACTCAAGTAAAGTACAAATACCTCAAAACTGTACTTAAGTACAGTACTTTAGTAAATGTACTTAGTTACTTTACACCACTGCCAAATACACAGCAATTTGAGTCTGAACAAAGCCTTGGTTGTTGGCTTTGTTCAAAACCATTTCAAGTATGGCATCTGTGGCCAAATACATAACCAATCTGGCAGTCTTTGACATGAACATCCTGTCATCTGCTTGTTGACAATCATTATCCATTCACACATAAAGAGAATGTTCTTCTACCTTTCAGGAAGACAGACCGCACGCGCGCTTAGGAATGTGGTAAAAGAAAAGAAATTATCCATGAATTCAAGACTCCATGCCGTCCATGGGGTGAGTGATCGATAGAAAAAATCACCCCCCACATTTTTTGGGGGGGGTGAACTATACCTTTAAGGACCCGCAGACTGACATAGCCCGAGGACCCTCATTTGAAAACATATGCCAGGGACCCCCATAAGAGACTGCTATAGCAGTGATTCTGCTCTATTCCCAGTTTGATATGAATTATTATAGATCACAGACATCCATTTGATCTCTGGAACCCTCCAATCTGCAATGTCATCTATGTTCACAAATGGAACCAAATGGACCCATTAACGCTCTCAGAGTTACAGACACTTTTGGTTGCTACACATTTTGTTCCTATTAACTATCAATCATTTTACTGGGGCCCCCTTCAAGGACCCCTGCATGGGGTTCTGTGGACCCCACTTTGAGAACCACTGGTGTAAAGGTGACAGACAGGTGTAGTAGCCCACATCCCTCCCACAATCCCTCTCTTCCTCCCTCGGGCCTCAACGTCACCGCATAATGTGCTGAAGCGAGGTGTTCCGCTTTCAATGACACGGCTTTAAACATAACATTTTCCCAGATTGTCTCGAAACAACACTGTCAACACTGTCAACCAACTTATCCTCGGCTTTGTTCGCCGCATTACAATTTGAGTCTCCTGACGTGAAAGGGCATTAGTACAAGTGAACAAATAGATAGATAATGCCCCGCGGTTGCTGTTATATTGTGATGAATACGCTAGCAGCACGGTCACCTCACTCAAAGGCATTTTATGTGTGTACTAATCACCCAGTGAAAGCTGAGTCTCTGATGGGGGATCAGCTCCCAACAGAGATGGGAGACAGCCAGCCCACTCCTGATGATAATGCTGATAAACACCCCCGCCCTCTTGTAACAGGAAATTATCTCGTTCCTGTACAACAACCCAACTCAGTGCCAGTGCCACCAGGAAGAGAGTACTGCTCTCCTGCTTGGCTGAATCAAGTCAAATAGTTAGTTAGCATTAAGGAGCTCATCATGGTGCTCCATCAGACTCATTCACACAGGCGTCCCTAATTTGGGCAAGTTCATGTCAAAATGTTTCAGGTGTGGGGTGGGGGGGGGGGGCATGCAAATATGCCATGCCTTTTGCTATGTCTGTATGAATATCGTTATGTATTCTTGTATATGGTCCAATTATGAATCAGTGCTCCATAACATGTGAACATGGTCTTTCGGCTTGGCAGAGAAAATAAACACGAGGTCAAGACTATAACCATAACCTCTCCAACAGCTCATTATTCCATCTACTCACTTAGAATCACCTAACTGTGTTACTTTATGTGCACTTTATCCCCGAACAAGCAGCCTGTCCCACAGCAGTTGGAGGGGCAACCTTGATAATCTCTCACAGCATGTCCAGTGCTTATTCCACCATCATTTGCC